>NC_051181.1:109390016-109601955 GCF_013339695.2 Rhipicephalus sanguineus
AGCGGAATCCAGCGCGTATGCATAGGTTTGATCTATGCGAACTTTGATCTTGCCTGCATAGGCGAGTTGTGCAAGCCCTTGGCAGTCTACCACAGTGATCACAGGGCTCTGATGGGGAAGATGCTGGTCAAGCCCGCCTGGGTGTCCCGACCTGGTGTACCCCTCGATAACAACAAAGGCCTCTATGCGGCGATGAGTAACGGGAGACTAGGCTAGGAACCGGCTACACCGCTTCTGGATTTTCCCTTGGCAAAGCTTTTGCTTAGTCAGGGAAAACAACCGGAACAGCGGCCACAGCAAGAACTGGTAGAGCAAGAACATTGGGAAGAATTGGTAGAAGTCGTCAGTGGTAATGATGAACCAAAAGAATACCGGACGACCAGTCTGCGAGAGAATTTCGACGATGATGATTGTGGTATATACGACGATGAATACTAGATACTAAGAAACACTTCTCTCACTCAGACGATAATTAGGGTAAGGCGGGGCAAAATGAGACCCGGGGCAAAACGCGACATTTTGACTTTGCCACCCTCTATAGCTAATACAAAAAGTACCTTTTCTTTGTTTCTCCATTTCAGCGATAGGTGCCGGTAGTTTTCGACATTTTATGTGTAAAAGTTGATGATTGCTCACGGCGTTCGCGCGGGAAAAATTGCGCGGCTGTTGTCAGTGTGTTCGTGACCCGCCAAAAAGGGGCGAAATTCTGCTCGGCCAAATTTTCGGATCCGTGCATGCACCTACTCCGGCATCAGTACAACAATGTAATAATTTATGTTGTTACTTCATACTACTAGCTACATGCCACCAAAAGTTTAGCTCATTTGGTGCCGTGGGCCAAAAGGGAAAGTTTTTTTTAATTCGGGCATATGAGAGGGGCAAAATGCGACAAAAAGCCATTGAATTGCCTTAGAGAGTGTCTTATTAAGTGAAACATTTATTTACGCTCATTATATATAATATTTTTTTGTTGAGGATGGTGCGGACGTACAAGAGAATATTATCTAGAGTTTCCTGAGAGGAAAACGACATGAAAAAAGCACTGAATGCTTTTCAGGAGTTTCGGAGCAGCACAGCGCCGGGTTCTGTGTGGATTCAATGCGTGGAGGGCAAAGACTGGGCCCGTGAAGACTGCGTGGCGGCCCACGGAGTCAATTTGAAGTGCTTCTACTGCAAGAACTGAAAGGATAAATTTTTTTCACGCTGTGACGTGTTGCCTGACTCAGCGTCTCGTTTTGCCCCGCAGGTTGGGGCAAAATGAGACATGTGCATTTTTTGTTTCGGTTTAAAATAATATTTTGAACCGTCACAGCATGGCGATATTTACGTAGCACATACCTTGTACGCAAAAGAAAGTTCCTGGTTTGACATTTTATGGTAACGAGTGAAATAAAAAAAGATATTCACTATTTTCAAATTTTTGTCGCATTGTGCCCCGCCTTACCCTATCCGTCTCTTTTAAAAAAAGTCACAGTTTCGCCGCAACGGCGAAGCAATGAATGCGATAGCAACAAATTGGAATGTAACGCGAAGAACGGAAACCAGCTCGAAATTTCCAGCGCGTCGCTCATGCGCAAAGGACGCACGAAAAGAACACACACAGGACGAGCGCGAACTATCGTGCGTCACAGCTCGACACTTGAAGCGCACTGCTCAAACATAAAGCAGGACGTGCGAAACGAACGAACTGGTACACACAGGACGAGCGCGAACTAACTGTCGCAGTTGTTACTTATTTCTGTTTGAACAGCGCGCTCCTTTCGCAAACGGGGCCGCTGCAGCGAGCGAAGGGACCTTTGTACGGTCTGTGACTTCAGCGCGGACATCGCGGGGAAAGCACATGACAGACAACCCCCCGCTCCACCCCACCCCCCCGCCCGCTGCCTTCTTTCCTCGGATAAGCGCACGAATGCAACCACGCCCTGTAGGTACTGTAGGGCGAAGAGAAACGGCGTTCGCAGGAGCGGGGCGAGCTGGGCGACGCCTTTAAGTGCGCCCGTTGCGCTCCTAACGCCATCTCGCTGGTAATGAAGAAACGCTTATAAGCGCCTGCCGTCACTGAGTACTGCGGTAGAGGGTGTGTATATAACGCTCGCCGTTAGCCACCTGGACGATTTGCGCTTTGTGCACTGCAAACGCAAACTAGCCGAATTGGGCGTTTTAAGGGCTACAATCCTCCTTAATACTACCTTCATCTGGACACTACTCCCTTAGGGTGTAATGAGGTGGGTGTAATAAAGTTCTGCGTCCTCAATTTTACTTCGTTAAGAAATTATGTGGAAGAAAGGAGGTAAATTCACTATATGACGCCATTCGTCGAATGGAGTTCCAAGAACAAAAAACTCCCATCTCATCTCCTCTGGCATGTTTTCTCTATTTTTTCCGAAGCTTTCCATAATGCCTTCAGTGCTGGCGGGCATGTATGCAGCTGTGCGGGGGAAAGAAGTAAAAGAAAGAAGCGGCATGCTTCAGCGTACTAAAAATCCCTTGCACAGATAGCCCAGAGAAAGAGATAAACGCGACCCTCCGAACGGCTGGAGAGGAAGCGAGGCAGCCCTTTGGCCTTGACGGCTTCAGCCTACTGCGGCCCGCCCCCGCCAGGTCAAAAGCAAGCCAGACGAGGCGCTACCGAAGTGAAATGGGATAAAGCTTCGCGCCGCATGCGCGCGCGAAGAAAAAAAAAACAGAAAAAAAGAAAGAAACTTGAGGAGGGAGTCGTCCCCGCGGCGGCGCGATCGTCGTAGCTAGGCGGCTAGGCCTTGTGAACGCCACTTCTCAAGTGATCAGCTGTGTCGGTCGTGTGTGCGTGTTTTGTGCCTGCAGCCTCACTGTGTTCTCGCCGCTGGATGTGATATGCGTGCTTTGACGACAGTGCGACATGCCACGCTGCGAGTGCGATAATCGCGACGGCCTGTCGACTCAAGCGAGCGTGCCGCTGTGCATTACCAAGCAGATGATGGGCACCCTGCGTGCTCGGCACAGTCAGGGACAAAAATGGTTCTCTCTCTTTGCGAGCCCTTATCGTCGCTTATGCACCTGTAGATGACCTTCTGCACATTGCGTCGCTTGAAAAGTGCAATGAAAAGCAAACAAAAAAAAAAGAAAATCGGCATGTCAAGCTTGCGAAATGCCCGCCAACGCACAATGAGCGTGGCATGTAACCCATGCCGTACATTACACGCATGTCATTCATTGTTTCCATGTTACCAGCTGTCATTTATGTACGTCATACAGTCACGTCACGCTATACCAATCTTGGTATGATATCAAGTTAGAGAACCGGACGTGAGTGCACCAGGCTCCATGCCGTAAATGACATGCATGTCGTTATTTTCATGTTACTATATGTCATTTATGTTCGTCGCACAATCACGTCACGCTATATCAATTTAGGTGTATGTCAAGCTAGCGAACCGGCCGCGAGCGCACCATGAGCGTGGCGTGTGTACATGACATGCATGTCATTATTTTCATGTTGCCAGCTGTCATTTATGTTGGACGTACAGTCACACTGCACAATACCAATTTTGCTGTATATGAAGCAGGCGAAACGGCCACTAGCGCTCCCGAGACCATGTTGTCAAAATAACGCCATACATGACAAGCGTGTCATGATTTGCACGTTAGAAACTGTCGTTTATGTGCGTCATACACTCTTGTGACGCCATACCTATTATGGTAAATATCAAGTTAACGAAACAGTCGCAAGAGAACCAAGTGAGTGACGTGTAAATCATGTCATTAATGAAATGCATATCATGATTTTCAAGTTAAGACCCATCATTCATGTTCTTCATGCAGTCCATTAACGAAACAACCATCCCATTAACGAAACAACCACATGAGCTATGAGTCGTAGGCGGCTAGATAGATAAGTAAATAGATCCATTCAAAGTCGTAGAAGTGTTTAACAAATGCTTTGCATTTAAGTCGTTAAACTCAGATAGCAATGATGTGTGATGCACGTTTTGGAACTTCTGTGAATATCACTCATGCTTCATACGACCAGTCAATCGACCCAGGAGTGTGCCCTGATAAAGTTGTTTGCACGATATAATTTTCTTGCCTGCGATAAAGCATGAATGAGGCATGATGCTTTCAGGGAATATACATTAGAGCAAAAGGCCACGGTTCTCACATTGTCACATGATGGAATGTGCATAAAGGACAACTTCGTTTTCGATTTATTCTTTTCTCCAACTTCACTTGTTTGTTTTAATCCTTCGTCATCGTGTCAATTTGCGCACATTGACATGTGACAAGACCGTGCGCTCCCATTTTGCAGCATCTACCTTGGATGCAGTCAGCTACCCTGGACATCTTTCTCCCGCCATGCAACTGTTAGAACCCACCGAAGCACAGATTGTCAGGAAGTGAGAAGACATTTCGGCAACAATTCTGCATTGCGCACTCTGCCCGTCCCCTGAAATAGCATATTAAGGTACATAAGCACTGTACCTTCATACATATGCACCAAGGGACAGTGAAATAGCATATCAAGGTACATTAACATCATTAGCTTGGATTCATTTAGCTAGAACGAATAAATCATGTTAAAGCTATACAATGACGGCCATATCATGTGACAGACATCTGCTAAGTGCAGTGTGTATTGTGAAGCACATGCGTTTTATGGTATTGAATGAATGGATAAATGTTTATTCCAGCAAAATACAGGAAATGGGCCTCAAGTGAAAAGCGACAATGGTAGCTTGAAAAGTGCACAAGGCCCAGTAGAGCAAAAAGAGAGACAGAGCAGCAGAAACGTGTGCACGTTCAAAGGCAAAACATATACGCATACAAAAAGAAACATGAAAGACAAAGCAGAAGAAACGTGCACATTCAAAGGCAAAACACCCACGCCATCTGCAAAGTGACAGAATCAAAAAGGGTGAACATTTACGCTAGTGAAAATCACGCTAGTGAGAATCAGAAAACAGTGAAAACAGAAAGGAAGGAATGGCCCTTCAACGGCACGGAAGGAATGCAACTTCATTGGTCACGTATCAACAGTGGAATTTGCAGAGGTTACATGTGCATATTCTTAGCCATTAGGAGATGTGCAAGGCTAATTTAATCGCATTGATATAAGTCAGCTGTTGAGTCTGTTGAACCAGATTGTTGAATCATCTTGTTTATTCCCTCGTTAATTTGCTGTTTTGCATTATGTTGCCATAGTTTTCAAGGTCAATACATAGTATCATGACTGTTGACACAATTTGACAAGGTGAAAGCGCTGTTATTGTGCCCAGGCCTTAGTTTATCCTCATTAGGAGTGCGCTTATTTTTGCCTTGCCATGGTTCAGTGCCAAGTTGCCCAATCTTCACTCCTAAACAGAGTAGGTGTAGTTAATCAAGACCTTGCTAACATTCACAACCCTTTTAAAGTGCACTTATAATGATAACTTTACTGACATCAAAAACTACCCACATAAGGGTAAACATAGCAAGAGTACACTTCTGGTCGTATTTCGCATTTTTTTTACATCCGTTTGTTTTTCGCCCTGTGCACACGAAGTGAAACGCTCACAAGGAAATACTTAGCAGCATCTCAATTTTGTATTTATTTCGTGTTGTGACAAAATGCCTGCAATAAGGATAGTCAAGTGCGAATCTTCGGTAAGACATTCATTTTTATGTATACAGAAATCTTAGTGGACTTCTTTTTTTTGTGTAATTTTCAGGAATACACTTCTGGCAAAGCAGCAAGTGTTGCTTGCCCACCAGTCTGTGTTCAAGACAAGTGTATTGTGGGCATGAGTGTCGGCAGGATTTTGTCTTGGGGGTGCAAGGCGGCGTAACGTGCCGGCCTGGTGAGCAGGAGAGCATTGGTGTAGCTTGGGTGGGGTCAAGTGCTGGTGTGTCTTGATGGCAGCAGGTGCCCTTTGTACAAACCCCTGCCGACACCCATGATTGTGGGAACACCCTGATGTGCCTCACTTTAACTATGTCGAACAGCTCATACATCTTACCACATTTAGGCCAACACTGGTATTGATGCAGAGTGTTATGCGCAATACTGCGTGCAACCTTTCTGATATCGTGTGCATTTGAAAATTTCGCATTGTTTAAGAAGACGCTGAGTGGACCCAGTGCTATTCAGCAAACATAAGTCTTAACAGGGGCAGTTGGGCGAGTTGGTGTATATTTATAGTTAAAGAGGGTGCAAAAAAAATCACAGCACAGAGAAATGAAGGGGACAGGATGACGCGCTTCTAGCAACTGAAGTTTAATCGAAACCACAGAAAGATGTAAACACACAGTACGAAAAAATTACAAGACTAAACAATCACACATTCACAGAGGAATGAAGGGGGCAGACAGGACAATGCACTACTAGTAACTGAAGTGTAATCAAAACCACAGAAGGATATAAACACACATGACTAAAAAAGCCAAGCACATGTTCAACTTCAGTTGTTAGTAGTGTGTCGTTCCGTCCCCTTTGTTATGTGTTCTGATTTCGTTTTCACGTTTTCCTTACCTATGAACTGAACTCCTGACTGTTTCACAGTCTCTATATATGTGTGGTCAATTTTTATTCATCCTCATGGCATATCAAGTCCTAGGATCCAATGTGCAAAGCGACCAGTCACTATTTACAGGAATTTTTTTTATTTAGTGCCTGTGATTGCCTAATTGCAAGTTGACGTCGCAGCCATGGTGCTTGGATCATTTTCAATGTGGTAATTATGCGTAAGCCATCAAGTGAGGAATTAAGGATGAACTTTTGAGTTACAGATGGCACTAGCTGGCATAAAAACATTGAAGCATGGCTGTACTTGTTATGCATATTAAAAGTATTGGTACATTGCAGTCATGTGATTATGCCGACAAGTTCCCAAGCACACTTCCAGAAATTTACGATGGCTTCCAGGTATCTGTGAGTAAATATGTACAGCAACATATGAAGGCAACCTTGTAATTTTGTGGGCATCGCTGAATGCTTTTATGCACCTTGGTAAGTGGACCTACAGTCAACACCACAGGTCTATTTTGGGCTTTCTTGTAGGAAACTCAACTCCAAAATCATGTGCGACATGTTTTGATGCCATAGGCAAACTAATGCAATAAAAAACTGTACAACTGCCTGTCTACACGGTTTCATATTTCCCAAAAGTGATGCTAGCCTTATTGTACTAATTAGCTGCCTTCGTGTGTAGGCTGACACCAAGTTCCTTGGGTAGCTTATTTTTTTGGATTATACTTACATACTGGCACGGTGAAATGCACACATTAGTGCGCATCATGATGAGATTTTACACCCTACTTTCGTATTGCTTTACTGTTGTGAATTATGTATAGTGCTTAGGCTGTACTGTGTATGTTGTTCCACGTGTTCAGTTTTGGGAGTAGGTTCTGTACACGACGATAGAAATATATACCTGTATCCTTACATTGACACGAGAACTGCTGCTGTTTTGATTCCAATAAAATGTTGCAACCACTGGTTCTTGTATCAATTGAAGTATGACTACTTGTCGTGCATGCAAATTGATGAAATGAATTTGTGCTTGCAAAACAAATTGCTGAAACACTGCCTGCTCAATGTAACTGCTTGTGTTTTATTACCAAACACATTGAACAGATGATTCCCAGATTATGACACATTGTAGAAGATAGGCAACAGAAAGTTAGACAGAAAGTCATCACTGTGTTCTAACGTAGATTGGGTGATCTTTTATCAATAGTAGCATAATTGAAGGTTGCTGTTGTATAAATAAAGTTTAACGTAGTGTGCAGGTGGACGAGGGAGTGCACATATGATAGCTTTTCCAGTTTTTTGCATATTTGCTACAGTCCTCGTTTTTCTGTGTTACGACTGTGAAATTCTGAATTGCAAACAAGCCAACCTCTCTGCTGCTGTGGTGAAGTAATTCAAAATGCATCATCTGTCTGAGGGGAGGGCCAAGTACACATGGACGTTCACAAGAGAGAAGTGCAAGTACATTGACTTTTTTGTTTTGTGGGAGACCTGTCACTGGTAAACTGAGGAGGTTGTCCTTGACCTTGGGGCACGCGTTAGGCATTCGCTTTAACGCGGTGGCGTGATGCTTACCAATAAAAGCTAATTAGTAAGAAATGTAGGTAGTATCCGAGTATGAAAGCAAATAAATACTGAATATGCGTTATAGAGAATCACTGAATGGCGTGCTAAAGCGTGCATTGCGAATAAGCGCTAAATGCGGAAATAGATAAGCGTTCAGCTGCTCAGAAGGCGCTGCTGCCCCTAGCTGCGTGCAGCTCGCGGCTGTACGCGCGCATTCAACGCACTTTATGTAGGCGCGTTACAATGTCCTTGTAACTCTGGAATTTTCTGCGTGTGTAATTTTCATATGCGAACGCAGGCGGTCCGCGCTAAAGAGTGCATTGCGAATAAGCGCTAATTGCGGAAACAGATTTTTATTCAGCTGCTCGGAGCGCGCTGCTGCCCCTGCGTGCAGCTCGCGGCAGCACGCGCGCATTAAATGCACTTAATGTAGGCGCGTTACAATGTTCTAAGTCGGGCATCTGCGTGTGTAACTTTCATATGAGAACGCAGGCGGTCTTCGAACCGCTCATAACACCCTGCCGCATCTGGACGCGCGCAGTTCGCGGCTGCAGAAATAACGAAAATTGCTCCACAGCATACGCTCATGGAATGCACATACGTTCGCTCATCTGAAGATACCTTTGTCACGCTGGTATTCACGAATTTAGCGCGAGCGAAGAGGGCACACGTTTATAATTTTTCTAGCGGCACGACACGGTGAACCGGAGAATTCGCAGCCGAGGGTGTTTACGTCGATCGGCTCGGCCTGCATGACGCCCCATAAATTATGTATTGACCTTCCGCAAGAGCAAACACACGCCGATAGTAAAAGAACAGAAGTTCGAAGTTGTGCCGACGGGTTACCAGCCGCTTTGTACATACATTGGTACATATATAAGCCCACGAAAAAAGCAAGCTTGCAAGTGGTGGCGCTGTGGTGTAATGGTTATAGTGCTTGCTTTAGGTGCGTGTGGTCGTGAGTTTGATTCCTGTGTCGTGCGTACTTGTATGCAAATGTCATTGTTGTGCATAAATACCTTGGTGTCCATTTTCTATTATGTCCTAGTGATGAATAGTAGCGGAAATTGGCCGGTAAACGTAATATAGTGCCTAAAATATACTTTTTTTTTTTCATTTCGCGACCGCTCTAGGGCCTCGTACAAAAGGAGGCTTTAACAGCTCTCAAAAGAAGCCGAAAAACTCTCAATGCGCTCTGTTCAAGCCCCCAAAATGGGTTACATAAAAACACCAACTTTACCTCCAAAAGGAGGCTTTAAAAGCTCTCAAAAGAACCAGAAAAACTTCCAATGCGCTCCGTTCAAGCCCTCAAAATGAGTTCAATAAAAACACAAATTTACCTCCTTAGTTCCGTCTAATCACTCCCTCCTTTTGAACCTCCTTTTGAACCTCCTTTCGAAGGGGGTTTTGCGTAGTACCTTTAGGATGCACGCTGCGCAACGAGCCCAAAACTCCCTAAAAGGCTCAAACCCGTTTGCAGTGTGGCATAGTGGTTAGAGCCACGCGCTGCGGATCGGGAAGTCGCTGGTTCGATGCCGCGCTTCGGAAGCTTTTTTTTTCGGAATTATTTTTCTTTGGGACTTTTATATATATATATACTTATATATATACGCAGCATGACGGCGGCGACGGTGACGGCAAAAACCAGCCGAGACTGTCTGTATAATTGCTATCGCAATAAAAGCGAAATCTTCCACTTGCAAAAGTGCGGAGAGCTGGGCTTGTTGGTTGTACATGATTAGAAAAAACAGCGCGAGAACCACAGGAGACACAGGAAGGGAACGCACACAGCGCTGGAACCACTTGGCCGCGCTAGTCTTGAAACACAGCCAAGCTGGTCGATTTGATGGTGCCATAATAAGCTACCAAAGGCCTACCATTGCCAAGTTCAACCCAGTTACAGCCAAGTTCAGACCAAGCTACAAACCCGCCACGGTGCTCTAGTGGTTAATGTGCTCGACTGCTGACCCGCGGGACGTGGGATCTAATCCCGGCCGTGGCGGCGGCGTTTTCGATGGACGTGAAAATGCCAGACGCCCGTCTAAATAAATTTAGGTGTACGTTAAAGAACCCTAGGTGGTCAGAATTTGCCACTACGGCGTCTCTCATAATCATGTCGTGGTTTTGGGACGTTAAACCCCAACAATTATTATCATATAGACCTAGCTACAGCCAAGTTAACCCAAGTACAGCCACGTTCAGACCTAGCTACGTCCATGTTTCAACCTCGAGACAGCCAAGTTCACCTTAGCTACAACCAAGTTCAATCTAGTGCCAGCCACGAAACTCCATCAAATCGGCCAGCGTCGGTGTGTCTGAAGCCTTGCGCGGCCGAGTACAACCTTTCGCATTTTTTTTATTGTTTTTCTCTGTTGCGTTCGTTTCACTGGGTTGAGCGAACGGTGTCCTCCGACCTCTCTGTCTTCGAGGATATGGACTCGCCAGACCTGTCACGAAAAGGGATTCGACGCGCTGTCACCATCGAATTTGTCACCTCACATATCAAGAAGCCTTTCTACGACCGTTACACTGCAAGACAACGTCAGCTTGCGCTCCGAGAAACAAGAGAGCTTCATAAAAACTTACCCATAGCTTAAAACTTATTCTGAAAGCAAATATATAGGTAAACGTTTAGCATAGTAACGTTACGTAAGCTGCATCTTTTAAAACGGTTAGTATGCGAAGCCGTAGCAATTATGAGGGATTATGAACGGGATATTATTATTCGCTTTTTCGTGTGAAACCAATCGTAATACTTAGTCATATTCGTTTTATGTGCAATATTGAAATAATTTTGTATACCGTTATCAGTTTATCATCGTATCGTTTGTAGATTGTTACATGATATGCAAGTCCACTCCAACGTTGGGATTGCCTTTGTCACTGTCTCGTCATCGTATAGTTATTGTCGTTCCATCATTGTCGATCTGTCGTTGTCGTGAATGTAATACTGTCATTGAACGCGGCGGTGTGAAACTTCATTATTACGAAATCACGCCTGACGCTAAAATAACTTCGTTATATCCGAAAATTTGTTATCGACATATATTCGAAACACTGTGTCTATGACAACACTGTTGTTCATTGACTTCATTATAACTAATAATTCGTTTTATCCGTGTTCGTTATATCGAGCTTTGAGTATACTTCTATAGAGATGACTAAAATAGTATCTATTAAATAAAACTCCAACCCAAACTTTGCTTAGATTGCTTTGCACGAGGCGTGCGATCGGCACATTTCGGTGTTCCTCCCACTGTCACGTGTAGAAATATGCCATCAGCGCTGGGTGAAAATGTGTGACCGTGCCACGGTGTTTTCGCTTATGAATTCACATATCGCGCGTGTGTCTGTGATAGAGACAGAAATGGTGAAAAACCAGGAACGTTCATTGCGCTGAGTCAGCTCCGATACACTAAATATGAAAAGAAATTGAAAAACATGAAGAAGAGAAGTTCGCAGTTTCCGCGGGTTCCTCGTACTCAACGAAGCGGCCAGCGGTCATTTCGTCACAAGTGATCTCGCAGGCTGCTGGATCTCAGCAAATGGGTGAACACTTTTGTAGCATTGGATGCCGTATATGCACAATGCCATGGCTCTCAAAATCTTATATTCTGTAAAGTGCTTGTCGTCTAAGCGACCTAATGCTCTCCGACGGATAAGACATTCGTATTCGTTTGCTGGACCTTAGTATAGAAGATATCGCTTTCTGCGAAAACAAGTGAGGATGTGTGTATCACACGAAAAAGGCGCATTTGTGGTGAAAGCTGATGTATCCTCATGTACTGTTAAATGGAGGGAGCACCCGCACTGAAGAAGTGTTCGCCGAAAAGTGTGCATCCATGACCGAGGGGTTAGGCCGATGGCGCGCTAATTTAACAGATACCTTATTCACAACTACGTGATGTCATTGCGAAAGGATGCAGTGGAACGCCGTCACATAGCAGGCGCTGGTTCACTGCCGCTAGGCTATTCGATTCAGGGCTCGTCAAAGTACAATGCTGGAGACGTCAGGCTCTGTGAGCGCTTCTAGCGAGTCATGCCGCAGCGTCCGACGTTTGCGTTATTCGCGTTAGTACTATTACTTGCTAATGAGTTAACGATCCCGCAATAGGACTTCCGTGTTCACAATGATTACCGTATACACTTCTGCTCATTTTATAAACAAGCGCGGGTGGTCCATTCGCTTACTTGTGAACGTGTGACGTTCTCGCCCACCATGTCACTGGTGGTAGCCACGACAGCTGAAGATGAGAACAGAGTGGATTTGATTAAGTGACGCGACCCCGCCGTGGTTGCTTCGCAGCTAAGGCGTTGCGTTGCTAAGCTCAAGGCCGTGGGTTCGACTCTCGGCCTCGTGGACCACATTTCGATGAGTGCGAAGTCCATGATCACCCGTGTACTTAGATTTAGATGCACGGCAAAGAACCCCAGCTGGTCAAAGACACTCTGGAGTACCTCACTACGGAATGGTTTTGATCATATTGGGCTTTGGGGACGTAGAATCCGATAATATAATTTAATAGAAACTATAAAACGATGAAGGATTCGCGTCCTGCTAGTGTAGGCAAGCTGCTTGCATTCCACTAAAAGCATAGCAGATGTTGGTACTTGGGCACAGAAGCCGCTTGGTTCGCGTAATATGAACCTTTCTTATATCACACTCGCCGTGCTAGCCGGTCTAAGCTAAAGGCCGCGGGTTGAACGCTTCCATGGTAACCCCATTTCTGTGGGGGCTAAATGGGAAAACTACCATGTACTAATATACTGAGGCAAACGTTCAAGAACATCAGGCGGTCAAAAATAACCCGGACTACCTCCTGCATTCATGTCATTGCTTTCACACATAAAATTCTACCAATTATTCAAGTCATTGTCACATCGATGTAAATATCTTCTCTGGATAGTGTATAAGGAAGGCTATATAGAGTAGCCTATGTGCTATTTATATGTAGTCTTTTCGCTCCTCGTCTCTAAATCTTATTCCCTTTACCCCCTTCCCCAGTGCAGGGAAGCCTACCAGCCTCAGCCCTAATTAACCTCCTTGCCTTTGTTTCATCTTTACTCTTTCTCACCCTATATATATATATATATATATATATATATATATATAATATAATTGTGTGTGTATAGATGTAGTCTTTTCAGTTACGTACTGTTATCATTCCACGAGGTTCCACATTATACATTGCTAGAATTTTTGATATCGTTAGCGCTTCGTTCGAAGGGCCCGAAACATCTGTGCACTCGATATACTTTTAAATCTCAGGGGCGCTTGCGGAATTTAATGCGTGTTTCTTTTTCATTTGGCAATGGTTATAACAATGAAAAATAAACGAAGTAAAGAAGAGTGTTTCGCTCTCCCTAGAGAAATAACAAAGAGCTACTTCAGGGATGCGCGACGGAAAAGAAAGAGAGGAAAGGAACACGAAGCGGGCTCAAGATATGTTTCCTATTCAATTCGTCTCATACCTGCAGCTTTCGTGTGCCCATGCGGCGTCAGAAGGCCACCAGGGAGCGCTCAGAATGCAGCATGCATTATTGAAAGCCTCCTTGCGGCGGCGTATTGCGCTTGGAACATCTTTCAAGAGAAGAGCAGAACACACCGCGTGCCATAACACTAAACCGTCCGCACGCTGGAAATTGTAAATATATTGGCTGAGCGCGTGTCCGAAGCATCAAGACGGAGGCTGGCAGTGGGTGTAGGGAGGCTATGCGGGATATGGGCAATACGTTACGTCTGTTTCGTGTGCACCCGTTGAAACTGCTTTTGTTTATTTATTTGAAATGAAGCATCCGTGAGCATCTATGTATGCCAACGGTATGAAAAAAAAGGAAAGAAAGCGTGCGCGGGAAAACGTAAGGCCTGCAATACTCACGTATGGTGCACATCATGCTATATTTGCGAAAAGGTTATTAAAATATGTAAAACTTTCTCGATTTTGTTCTTTTATCGCTAAGATAGATAGATAGATAGATAGATAGATAGATAGATAGATAGATAGATAGATAGATAGATAGATAGATAGATAGATAGATAGATAGATAGATAGATAGATAGATAGATAGATAGATAGATAGATAGATAGATAGATAGATAGATAGATAGATAGATAGATAGATAGATAGATAGATAGATAGATAGATAGATAGATAGATAGATAGATAGATAGATAGATAGATAGATAGATAGATAGATCATGACTAAATCAGGGAGATAACGCAACGATAATGAGAGAACTAAACCAAAACATTTCACAATCTTTATCGCTACTGGCCTGTGTGAGAGACACAGGCGTTCCATGATGAGGCGCTTCATGATACGCAGGCGTTTCATAATATTACGCTGATCTAACGCATAACATATATCATATCACGTGCGTAACCATATATAGTCGTCACGTGCATCTTTAAAATACGCGTAGACGATTTCCGTGATTACCTTCGCCTTGCTGCACGTGCTTCTTAATCTACCAAGTTGCCTTTCAACTCCTTTTCATTGCATGTTGAAAAAGCACTGCTTGTCTTCCTCTAACTCTTTACCCTCTTTGTTATTATTGAGGCGGGAATTCGGCCATAACGAGTGGAATATTGTGTATTCTAGTTTTTAACTTCGCCCCGCGACAAGGCAACGTTAATGCAAGGAGCATCATTACCTGGCTGATGCTACTAAGACGTTGATAAAAAGCTAGTTATACCTGCGGTAGCAGATGTTTTTGTATATGTAGATCACATGCCAGGGCTATATAGAAGAAATAAGTTTCTTCGTGATCCGCTAGACGGAGAGGTATTCGCAATCGACAAACTTTCTCGGTAGCATTTTTTTTAATCGCGATATATGCTATACAAGCTCCCAGTATGTTGGAAACTCATTGTGATTAACTCAAGCTGCGGCTTTGCGGCGATATTGTGAACAATTGGCGATAATAAATTCCTGCGCGGTGTACAGCGACGTCAAAAGTTCAGAGACCACTATTTTGAGGACACTTTCAGTTGCCCAGCAAATTGTGACTATATTCGGTCGAACTGCAGAGTACATGTTAGCACGTTTTAGTACAGGCCGGATATATGAATTCCAGACTGCCAGCCGAAGCAGCGGCAATATTGAGCATTTTCTTGTGTCTCGTGGTCCCTAAACTTTTTACGTTCACTGTACGAACGTTGAGGCCCATACATTGTAGCTATATAGAGCTACCGAAGAGATGGGTAAATCGATCACGGTGGCATCCAAACGCTGATTGGAACGAAAAAGAAAAAGTACTGGGACGGCCAAATCCAGAAGCTTCGAGAGATTCGGCAAATAAACAGGAGACGACGGCGACGCCAAGCCGTCGCGCAGCGTCGGCATGAAAGTCGAGCAAAGCCAATTGGAGAAGCTGTCGAAATAGCGGCGAAGGCCGTCACTTCCAGATCGAAGGGTCCGAGAGTGGTTCAAGCACCTCTCCCATATAGTCGACTGCGGCAGCCGTGCGGATCGTTATTCGGTGAGCGCTTCGGGGCAATAAATGCGTAGGCGACGCGTTGGCAGCATGCCACAGGCACCGAGCTTCTTAACCCCCCCCCCCCCCACCTACCCCGCATTTTTCTTCCTCTTCTTCGTTATGGAAGTACAGTGAACGATTACTCTTGTCGTCATCTTCGCCTTCGCGAGAAGGTGCACTCTAAAAAAAGTCTTTTGACTCCATTCAGGGAGTCTTGACTTGCCACGTATATGACTCTCTTTAAAGGAACACGTTAACTCTCTTGTGGGTCGCGCGACTCTCCGAAGAGAGTATAATGATCTCCAAAGAGAGTTCAGGTGCCTCTTTAAGAGAGTCATATATGTGCCAAGTCAAGACTCCCCGAAAAGAGGCAAAATACTCTTTTTTTCTTATAGTGTGGAGACGAAACTGACAACTAAACTTCAACCCTTGTGGTTCTAAAATTGCTACAGTCGGTAAATTGTCTAATGTCACTGCGGCCGATTCATTACGCTTAAATTAAGCATGTTGGGGGACTATTTGAGGTGCGTAATCAGAATGTGCAGCGTGGCATATAACAAATGAGAAATAAACGCACGGTGTTTCTTTTTTTCCTCTTCGTGTGATGTAATGTTGAATAAGAAATGTCGTCGGAGCTAACGTTTCCACAACGGAGAATTCTCTCCGTCAAACACTAGGCAACAGAGAACTGACAAGACCTGATGTTAAAGACATGACGTAGACAAGTAGCTGCTTCGAAACGTTGTCTCAAGCGGCGTTCCTCGTTGAATGAATTTTCATCACGTCAATCTTCCATCTTACCTTGAACGTATGTCTTGTTTAGATTCTTCGAACATCGTTCGGATTGCCTCCCAACGCGCTATACCATTAGCGTGAATTTCTCATGTATGTGAAAGAACACCGAATCTTTGTTCTCCGAAGCGGTGTACTGAAGATGTCACATCTCTCACGAGGTCGCTGTTTAGAGCTACTTTTGTGGGCTTTCTAAGACAAGGAAGGAAATTTCACTACATAGGGGTGAGCACCCACACGATGTAATCTTCTTAGAGCTGTTCAGTGTGATGTTGGCAAACATATGTCGCTTGCTTAAGCTGTCAAAATATCTTCTTCACTGCTTCTGTAACTGTGCTATAGACAATAGCCGTGAACAGGCTCATGCCCTGGCTTTCGTTAACGCCGGTATACAGAAATTCTAACCAATCGCACATGTATGAATGCATATTATTCAGTAGTGTCTTTACGGTTTCCTTTTCTTATCACTGCGGTGAATCTAACGTTTCTCTTGTGATACTTGTTCAAATTAGTGTGGCTATCATTATGCTAAAGAATAAGCGTTGTACGGTACAATGTATAATCGCCTGTTGACGGCTGCATAGACAGCTTATACAAGAGCTGCATAACGGGAGATGTGTAGAGGAGTTGGCGAGGAACTCCTACGTTTTAGAGAGACATTATGGAGGTAACTGACAAAACCTGGTTTCATTCTAGAAAGAATTTGCTGCAACACACCAGATAAACTCATTATTTTGACACCAGAAAGTATTATAATACGTGAGCGTCGACGGAGAACCAGAGTGGATAGACACAGCATCTCACACCGCCACTACACACAGACACAATTACTCACAATGTGAAAAGAATCAACGTTCGCCTTGAGACGACACTAAAAAAAAGATGGCTGATCACTCCGTCATAGGAGTCGGTATAACACGAAAGTTAAACGTGTCGTCACAGAAGTAGTTGATTGTTTATAGCGCATTGGTATATGAGAGCTTGTGCAATGTCTACTGTTGTTTGGCAGATATAGCACCGCATGATGTGGACGCACTCACGTTGACGCCTAGTGGCACATCTCTGTACCGAGGACTAACGCCCATGATCATGATTTAACCCTTGCGGTACTGAAGTTGTCAAGATATATCTGGACACCGCGTATGGGGGGGAATCCCGCGCAACGATGGCATCAACAAGCACATAATAAACACTGATACTCAGTATGCACTCCTTCAAAGCGTCATGAAACGCGAAGAGAAACCCTACGCGCGTTGTGGGTTCCCTCTAGCCTGGCCTGGCCGTTATTCCCACAGGGCGAACGGGGAACAGCCAGGCGAGCGTCGGAGAGCTATTTTAGATGCGAAGCAGCTTTTGCTCGGGGCTGTGTCCTGGCGTCCGCGCTCCACTGCGCATCCGCCTACCCTCCCTCCCACTCTCTTCCTTTACGCAGGTGTTCGGTCGCCTTCTGTCCTCTCCTCCCCCGCGCTGCAGCCGCGGCGCAGCCTGTCCTCCCACGTGATGGAGCCGCGCCGCAGTCAAATACAGCCTGTAACCCACTCTCTCCTCTCCCTTCCCCATTTCATGTGTATATAAGCGCGTGCGCTCGGTCAGCTTCCGTCATTCTCGCATCGCTCCCGTTCAGATGGTTTGTAATGTCAACGCCGGCGCCACTCGTTCACTCGGCGCTAACGGAAAGCAACGCACAAACACAGCGTAATGATAACACAAACACTAAATACAAACCTCCCACACTAACGGAAGCGCTGACTGAACGTAACGGAAACTTGGTGTGCGCCCCCAATGCTGCTTCGCATCCCCTCATGGTTCCCTTGAGTGGGAGAGGGTGTAATTTTTTTCGATATGGATGTATGCTATGAGCGAGGCTTGGGCTAAAGCCGCCACCTCGAGTGGCCTCGCAGCACAGAAACTCCAGGATGCGCCTCCCAGCTTTGGAAGAGCTGGGAGGCGCATCTCAGCTCTTCCAAAGCTGCGAGGCGCATCCTGGAGTTTCTGTACTGCGAGCCCACTTTGGTATGAGACCAAAAGGTACAACTCCCCTGCAAATTCAGGGATCAGATTACAGTCTCACAAATTCCTAGAAACGTTCCCTCGCTCTACAATGGAGGCCACTAAGGCTAGCTCACTTCTCAGTTTTGCCACTGACACCCCTGATATTGTGGCGCTCGTTGACGCAGCACAGTACCCCGGCACAGCCAATTTCGTGGCTATGGTCGCTGACATTCACGGTAAACTCCTAACGGCCGCATCTCTTCGAGATACCACGCCGGCCAGGGCAGAGCAGGCTGCTATAGAACTGGCGATTCACATGCACACGCGCATCTTCACTGGCTCTCGGGCTGCTGCACGAGCGTTCATGACAGGGTCAGTATGTGAGCAGGCGGCCCATATTCTTACCAAAAGTCCAAATTGCGCAGAAATCGACAGTCTTGCAGCTTGTGCTGTTTTTTGCGCTTCTGCAATCTCATTAACTGTATTGTGCCTACCAAGAGCCTTCAGCTTTTTCTCATTAATGTTGTTTGAAAGGCCTAAGACCTTCTTAATGCAGTTTCGACTAATCGCATCTAGTTTCCCTTTGTCTTTCCTACCTATGCGCTGCGGCAATGTAATTTATGTGACTCATAAGAAAGGGATGGAAGGGCCTCATGAGGTTGGCTTTACAAATCGCTTTGATAGCAATGTAACAAACGAGCATAACATATCTACTCCTATGACGCAGCAAGCTATAGCGAAGCGATCGATGGCCGACCCTGGAGTAAAACGGCGATCACCGCTACTCATGATACGCAACTCGTCGCACCGTAGCGTGCACTTCGTTTTGATAAAACTAAAGTGTGTGCCTTACATCGGATCAGGAGCTACCCTATAGGCGCCAGTGAATTCGACGTGCCTGGTAAACCCTCGATACAACCACAACTATTCAATTTATACAAAGACGTCGATCTAGCTCGTAATTCTTGACTAAAAAAAAGAAAAACAAAATGTGTCATAGGCAGCTGCTCGCTGACTACTCCGCATGAAATAGATTCCCACATTACGTGGGATCTGCCGGAATTTTTTTTATTTATGTATATGGAAATACTGCCGCCCTATGTAGGACTATAGCAGGAGTGGAAACGTCATACAATGGTAGTGAGGCAAAAGCACGGGGGAATACGACTAGTTGTGTTGAAAAGCGAAATACACATTAAAGAACACTGATGGAAAACGAAGTAATTCAGATGTTAGCACGGCGCTCGCCAATGGAAACTAAAGATATCTAAATGGTAAGACCGGCTAATTCCACAGCTCCATTGTGCATGGAAAGAAATTGTATTTCATTGTATTGGTAGGAGCACAGAAAGTGCTATTTCGCATTGCCTAGAAGTCAGTGCCACGATTAAATGGTTTCACTTCGATTGCCTGAAAATCGAACTTCAGCTGGTGGCGTCTGCATATTTAGAAATCGCGTTTAATCTGTCGGTCATGCCGTCAAGAGCAAGAGTTTTTCTTGAACTTCAGTGCCTTTGTTGATCGAAGAAAAATGAATGCTACTATATACACAAGCAAAAAAAGCTTTGAAGATTATGAAGAGAGAAGCAAGAGGACAAGAAGGATGACTCGAATGAGCTGTTTCCAAATTGGAGCCGACGTTTCGCGAAACCTCTTTCTTGCTTGCTTTTCCTTAAAAAAAAAGTCGATCGCTCTTTCAGACTTGGGAATCTTCGGTATACGATTATCTGGTTTCTCAATATTTCGTGAAACTTTTGGTGCATTGGTTTTCTTTTTTTTTTTTTGTCAGGAAGTGAGCGACGCTTGCAGGCGTTTAGTATAACGGTCGATTGTGCAGGCCGTGCCGCCTCCGGCGAGCAGTTGACATTGCACAATGCCTCGCGCCTTTCGGCAGAGAGAGACGATGCATCGGAAACCGATAAGCGTGAAGTCGTGAAGACGACAAAGACACAAAAAAAAACGCAGTAAAAAAAAGTCATCGAACGAAGATTGTAAGATGTACTCTTTCTTGCCGAGAGCTTTGCAAGTGCATTAGTAAAGGGATATCCTTATATCGAATGCATCGAGATCTGCCAGGCTCTGCGCGGCCTGGCGGAGCAGACAAAAGCTGTCACGTGTACACTGGAGAACAGCGGCGATTCTTTCCTTCCCAGTTCAGTTCTGGGGTATTTGTCCTCAGTTTTATGGAATACAACGTACTCGCATAATTAATTCTCGATCTTTTGTTTTTGACAGCCTTTCATGCGCCTGGACTGTCTGTAACACTACAAGGCAGAAATAAAGAATTTGATTTGATGTAATTTTCCAAGCAACTTGTGATGTGCTGTAATTGTTCTTCACCCGTCACGGTAGTCTAGTGGTTAAGGTACTCGAGTGCTGAACCGCAGGTCGCGGGATTTTCGCATTTTCGATAGAGGCGAAAATGCTAGAGCCCCGTGTACTTAGATTTAGGTGCACGTTTAAGAACCCCAGGTGGTCAAACTTTCCAGAGCCCTCCACTACGGTGTCCCTCATAATCATATCGTGGTTTTAGGACGTTAAACCCCAACAATAATTGTTATATTATTATATTAAGCTTGCTCATCGTGGTGGCGTGGAAATGGCAGATCGAATTCGAGTTTCTATGACGATGAATGAGCAAATTTGCAAGAAGTCACTGATCACATTACTCCCAAATATGAGGAGCAGGCAATATATATATATATATATATATATATATATATATATATATATATATATAAGAATAATCTGTTCAATAGCCTGTTTCGAGGAGAAGACGCCAAAGGAACAAAGGTTTTAAAAAGCTGCCAGGCTTTGCTCCTCCCGAACACCACGCATTAATTGAAGCCCTGACCTCAACAACACGTTAAATCAAGCCCTGGCCTCAAGCCCTGAGAATACATACGAGGAAAGTAAAAGTGTGATCGGTTCAGGATATATGCTGCATTTCATTCGTGCCGCTTCTTCCTGCCAAGTTATGTTCTTCTCTCCAACGGCATTCATCAAATAAGTATTGTACAGTTAAAATATATAAACGCTATAAAGCATGAAGCTGCATTGTCGACAAACGTTGAACATTGATCTATTTTTTTGAGTTGGAACTGAAGATAAAAAAACATTCACCTACCTTTTTGAGTTGGAACTGAAAATAAGAAATAAAGTGTGATTAGAAAAAAAAAAGAAGTGCGAAAACTGGAGGTGGCATACGTTCGAAATAAGGTACGTGCCACACACGTTTATCTTCCTGCATTCAGGAGCCGTGCCCACATAGGCTGCCGTTTATATTGCTTCTTGCCATTTCTCGGTCACTTTCGCTAAAGATATGCCCTATATTATGATTACTTGAATTTTCCCTTGACAGAAATGTTAGCGTGAGTGCTTTCTGTGAACGTTGAAACAGAGCCTACGTCACTGTTCCTACCCGAATAGCGTTTCTTTTTTCAGGCTTACAAATTGCATAAAGATTAACTACACGCTGTTACAGTTCTATATTGTTACGCATAACGAGCTTTGTAATGTCATTGTTTTTTTTTCTGATGTTTCAAACTGTGCCGTTTGCAAGTACGAAAAACACAATCACCATGAACCTTCTATAAATAAAAACGCGGCGCTCACAATGTACAGCCACACGCTAAATATAGCGATGCTCGCCTGACCACATGCAAACTTCCAGCTCGTCTTGCGGCAGCAATCTGCTTTCCGGACATAATGACTGCTTGCTCATGCGACCTCGGTTCCAATTTGACTTGCACCACTGCCCAGAACAAAACTTGCATGCGACGAGCCGTCGGCACGCTAGCTTCTCTTCTGCCACCAAGGCCGCGTCGAGAGGATAATCATATTACGATCGACTCTCCAAAGCAAGAATGAATACCATATTGGGAAGGCTAAGAAGGTCAATGGCTCCGAATGTCGTTTTTTGACTGACTTGCAGCCCTTTGGGTAAGAACTTATTTTGAGTGTTGCCAAATTATTTTCCTTTAGGAAACTTGCGTTGTGTCGCATTACTTTCGACTATAGACGGCTTGCTTAGCGCAACCCTGAATGCCCTGCTGTCGCTTTCAGGGCGCTTGTTTTCCCTTGAATTATGCTCGTGCGTATACGCAAGGCACACGCGTATACGCAAGGACGCACATAGGGTGCACACATATGTGTATACGCATGCGCACAGAGCCCACTAACGCTATATGCAAGATTGCAAAGTGAGTACTCCTTTTGATATTAGTGGCTCCGACACGTAAACTGCTACTCTTGCCCTAAATCAGGTGCTTCAGTATTAATTAGCAAGACTCGCTACTTTATCAGTCACGCATGTTAAATGGAAGTGCACTCTTCAACGTAGAAATATTCCATGTTTCGGTATAAGGGAGCAATATTGAGTTATCAGTCACTGGTGACCCTCTGGTCTCTAAGTACGGTAAGAAGAAGTATTCTGCATAAAATATGACATGATTCATAATGAGGTCAGACATCCAATTTGTTGGTGCTCTTTGTTTTCGCAGAAACTAAAATAATAAGCGTATTCGAATGTATATTTCTTTTCTTATATTTTTTTCAAGATTTAGGCTGCGGGCATTTAATCTTGCACATTGTGCTCGAGAGCGAACCGCGAGAGAAGCAAGTTGGTCTTGGAGCCGAGTGATAAACAAACAAGAAAAAAAATCTTTCCGGTGGGACAGCAGAATTGATCTCAACCCGCTCGGAGCAGTTCTCCTTTAGAATTGGGCCGAAATTGGGTTCCGTGAAAGCCGGAAGTGCCACTTTCTAAATTATTTTCGTGACTTTGATAGAAGACGTGGCAGTGTACTATGCTCGATTGGCGTTTTTTCTTCACGCAAGTTCCAGTATTAAAAAAAAATGAACATACGGCTCCGAGTAGTCCTCGCGCGTTCGGAACACAGTTTCTTTTCTGCGCAGTAAAATATTTCCAGTGATCTCGAGGTGCAGTTCTTCCGCACTTAGTATTCTAACTTGTTAAATTAAACGTAGTTTTACACGCCACTCTGAAAAACTGTAACTGGCTTGTGTACCTATAATTCCCGTAGTCCAATTCACTGTAAGTGAACTGTGTTCTGATCGTGTCCGACCAATGGTTTGAAGCATGTCTAGGCATAACATTCTATGAGGGATGAATAATCAGCAATTAATCTAATGCCCATTAGTATTTCACATTATTTGGCATCCCACATGGAATTGGCCTTGTCGGACAATGGTTTGGAACCCTGACTCTTTCTTATTCGCATC
Organism: Rhipicephalus sanguineus; assembly: GCF_013339695.2. Classification (NCBI taxonomy): domain Eukaryota; kingdom Metazoa; phylum Arthropoda; class Arachnida; order Ixodida; family Ixodidae; genus Rhipicephalus; species Rhipicephalus sanguineus. Next base: position 109,413,576 of record NC_051181.1, read on the forward strand.
TTAATTCACTGTGACATGACGTATGAACGAAACGATCTCTCTAGTTGCACACCAAAATAGCGCTGGTTGAACAAGGACATACGAAGAAGACACGACACAGACGCTCTGTCATAGCGCCTGTGTTGCGGTGTGTCGCGCTGTGTCTACCAGCGCTATTTTCTTCAACTCTCTGTTTTCTTGTTAGCTTCCTACCTGCCGCCTCCCGGTTCTGCACAGTATAATGTAGCAAGCGAGATTATTATTTTTTTTTTTTTGCGTTCTCGTTAAAATGCATGTCTTTCTTTGCTGTACTATCATTTCTATTGCGAAATGGTTTTCGTGTGGATTAGTTGGTGCCGGGACAAAACTAACAGCTGAAAAATGAAACCTTGTTTGTGCTCTGGAGCGTCTGATCCCCTACTGACTAAAGCTTGAGCTCGTTTTCAAGTCGTAAGGGACCTTAACGACACAATATTTCCTAAACAGCCATACAGAATGGAGGCAGGCTTCTACAAACGGAAGGACCTGGAAAGATATGTTCCGTGACCAAGGGCTCTAACGTCTTATGGAGTGTCACGGTTGCGGCGTCGATAGTTGCAGCGAACTTCTGAGAACAACAGAAGAAAGAAAGACGGCTGCTTCATGAACCTAACGCAAATGTACGAACTACCCTATATCTCCTTACCTCTGTGCATTCGTGTGCCACTGCTAGGTGAATGACAAGCACAGAACACGTCTTATTACCGCTGAACATGTTAATCCCAACGAAATTGGCGTTTTCTTTTGTTTACTTATGCATGCCAGTGAACATCGTATCGGATCGAGTGGTAAATAAAATATAGCTTAACATGGCTCGCGTAGGACAAACACCAGGAAATCCCATGCGACAGCTGCCCCCACAAAATAAGAATCATATACGACAGCACGGGATCTCTGTGACCTCCGAAATGCACAACGCTGTTTATGCCAGCACACGCCAGTGGCACATAGAAAGAGTTCCTCTCTCGTTGTTTGACCACTGCGCTGGGCGTCACTGTACCCTGATGCGTGCTCTTTGCCTGAACAGGATGGACGGCCGGGCTTTGTCGGTGCCATGTATATTTATTTACCGGACACCATGGCGCCACGTCTCCCTCGCAGCTTTCATCACTGACTATCGCATCGGAATGAATTATTGGTTTCGCTTGTTTGTTTGTTTGTTTGTTTGTTTGTTTGTTTGTTTTTCTTGCTGATGAGATACGCTTGCGCCTTCCTGCATGCGTATCTTCTAGGGAAAAGCAGAACCGATGACTTCCTGTAACCACGTCATCCGGTACTGTGACTCCTTTCCATTATTTTTTTTCGTTTCTACTTGGGATCTATTAGTGCTCTTGAGGACTCACAGAGTTCGCTAACTTCCGGGAAGGCTTCTTGCGGGCGTGCGCAATCGCGAACTGTGTCCAACATGCGGTCTTTCTTAAGCACTTTCTGTTCTGTTCTGTTATAACTAGCTTGCTGCGGAGAGATTTATGTATGGAGCACCTCAGCATTTCTCTGCATTCTGCTGCAAAAAAGCACGCACGCACGCACGCACGCACGCACACACACACACACACACACACACACACACACACACACACACACACACACACACACACACACACACACACACACACACGCGCGCGCACGCACGCACACAGAGAGAAAGAAAGAAAGAAAGAGAACAATGGTTGTTCTATAACATCACAGTGTCAAAGATTTACTCTCCGATTGGAGGGGGTGGGCGGACAACGGACCCACCCCACGTGAAGTGCGTGGTTCGAAAGTGACCGGCGATAGGTCCACGCCTGATCGGACGTGGGGCCAGGGGCAAGAGTCGGGAGACCGCGCATACACTACACAGTACACTTTAATACGATACCATCAGAGTACGCTAGGTAACACAATAATACACACTGAGCTCGAAAGAACAAAACAAAGAGAAATACGCGCGACAATAGATAAATGAACACTACGCTAAAATGTACACACTAACAACACTCGATGGATAAACACACTGAGCTTAAAAGAACAAAACAAAGAGGAATACGCGCGACAATAGATAAATGAACACTACGCTAAAAGGTACACACTAAAAACAACGCTCGATGGATAAACACACTCGGATGGCACCCGATTACGAAAGTCCCGGCGAGAGAGAGGAGAGCCGCCGAACATGGCGCTTATCTGTGTGGTGTAGGGGTCAGGTCGAAGGTCCGAGCTGGTGGATTCCGGGCTGCTGCTCCGCTGTCTACCGCTGGCCGAAGTTGGGCAAGAACACCAGTTCTACGCCACCGCCGAAGATTCCGCGAGTACCTGTCGCGGACTCGACAGCGAAGTTCAGGCTGCCGGCTACCGTTTGGCCTGACCCTCCGACCCCTCTTCCACCTGCTGCAACCGTTCGGCGAACTCTGCTTCCCCGCCGCGGGACCGCGGCAGATGCGCCGCTCTTCTCCTTCCTCCTTTCCCACCTGACGCCGCGCCGGTCTTCCGGTGCGCCCCTCCTCCCGTGGGCCAGTCTCCTCGAAGAGTGCCGCGCACCGTGCGCGCATTTTGTGACACACAGCAAGTAAAGATATCTAATAGCAAACAGAAGAAAATAGGGGAAATAAGATGCATTTTGTTTTCATTATCAAGCGCTTGCAGTATCATCCCGACCAATAAAGTTTTTCCATTCCATTCCGTTCTTAAATAGTACGCCTGTTATATGGCAGCCTTATTCTCCACATTATAGTGCGCCAATGAATATACGCAGTGTTCTTCATGTATTTCTAATGCTTTGAATTGAATATATAGAGGCAAGCGCAGTCGTTCTTCGTATTCCTATATTCTACAGATATATTTCTTATTCTGCGTTGTGTTCTGGCTTGGATACTATTGAAGTCTACAAGGATTTTATAGGTTTGCGAAAATGTTAACGGAATACCACCGCCTATGCATATGACCGTCAGGGTTTTTCAAACGCAGATTGGAGTGTGGAAAGGTTATTTGTGATTTTCATTTCGTTCAGGCCATACTACTGAGAAGGTTGCGACTGCTTTATTCACTAGCTTCTGAACAGCGCTCTGTCTATGTTACTTATTATAAAGAAACATGGCATTTTCTATGATTAACACGTAGGCCAAATACGTAGGCCAAATACATAGGTCACTGTGTTACAGTAGTCAGTTTTTCATGCAAAAAAAAAAAACTCGGCAGATCCCACGCTTTGTGGGAATCGGTTTCATGGGAAGCAGTCAGCGAGTACTTCTATGCTGTATCTTATGGCTTTGAGCCAAGCGTTACGAGGTGGATCGACGTGTTTTTGTAAGTGTAGTAGCTGTGTGCACATCGAGGGCTTGCCAGGCATGTCGACAACACTGGCATTTAAAGGGTAACTTTTAGTGTGACGTAACGTCAGCACTCACGTTAGAGTACATACGTCAGTATAATCGAAACTAAGAGCACTTTATGGTGCAATCATGTGAATATGGAAGGGAATATTTCGTTAATATATTCATCCGTGGTCGAGCAATGCTTCAATGTAGCTTGCTGAATCATAGGAATAAAAATTCAATGTTTGTTAGACTGCTATAAAAGCGGAGCCAACACTGGAACCACAGACGTTAATCTGATACGACGCCTGTATCGTAGGAATACATATGTGTATATTGCTTTCTTGTAAAATTAGATAGCCAGCAGCACAACCACAATTGACGTTGCACCGACATTACGCCTGCATAGGCTGTTCTTCCAAGCCAGTTTATAGACCTGGCGTGGCTCTGTGGTAATATAGCTGACTGCCACGCAGAATGCTTGAGTTCGATTCCTCCTGGAATACTACTTTTTATTCTTTGCATTCATCGGGTCAACGCTGCCGATGTCGGTATTTCTTAACGCTCTCGTATTAAATTACCAATGTATGTTCTTGCCGTTCATGGGTAGACATTAACTGTCAATCACCTGTGGCGCATACCCGTACACCGCGTCACGTGGCAAACGGGTATGTGCCGCACGTGTCTAGAGGAAAGGGTTTGACGACGTACGCGACAGGATTTTCACGTCATTCATGTCATGATCCGACAGTCATATTTGTCATATCCTTTTACCCTACCATGCCAATTTTGGTCTACACCAAGTTAGGGAGGAGATTATGAGAGCACCCAGACGGCGGATAGATAGATAGATAGATAGATAGATAGATAGATAGATAGATAGATAGATAGATAGATAGATAGATAGATAGATAGATAGATAGATAGATAGATGCTTCGCATTTCTTACGGGCACTTCGGGCACTTATTACGGGTTTATTGGAAACTTCGAAGGCTGCATTGTGAGGCCTTGCATGGTACTTTATATTACACTTATATAGTAGTTTATGAAAAGGAAAAGAAAAATACAGAAGCAAAAATATTTTTGTATACAAGAAGACCCATTTGGGAAACTCACTGGCACAAAGGCTTGTTAATGTTCGATATTTATACCACCATGAATCGAAAAAAGAAAGCTTGAGTAATGGCAACTTGTAATTATTTTATTTATTCAGTAGTTAAGGCCTGTTCAGGCCTATATAGGAGAGGGCATACAAGATAGAGAGGATTCCAAAATATTAATAATGTAATTTCCCTCTGGTATCACTGTTCTTAGCGCACCTACGTGTTCTTAATCGTAATAGAAGAAAAGGGGCGTGCGTTACAAGGGGCATGTTGCAGCAGATGGGCGATTGTGCAAAACAGTTCTACCAAAGCCCGTAAAGCGAAGAAAGGCCCGTAAGAACGAAAACATGTCATTTTCCGTTTGTATAAGCAGAAGCTACAATGAAAGTCTTTTGTAAGTTCTTGATACAGATGATGCATAAGGGTTTTGTTCTTTATTCTTTTTTTTTCTTTGTTCAAAAATGACCCCCAATTGCCATTGGGCGTTACAGCAGGGATACAAATATTTCTTCATTTTCACAACATACTTGCTCTCTTCACAGCTTGTTCCACTCCGCTACACATTTAGGAAAAAAGGAATTAGCGAACATGCACGTCCAGCTGCGCCAGTATTCACGGGTTTCAAGTTTATGGTCATTACGTTTAGATAGATAAAAAGGTGTACTTAAGTCACCTTATTATTCTCAAGCTTGTTGTAATATATCTGAAGAAAAACAGTTTTAGCCTTAGCTTCCGTCGGCGCGAAGACAACAATTCCTAGTTCTATTCTCGTTTCATCATTATGACACTGTCTGTTCTACAATACCTGCCCAGGACATAGCCGGCCACTCCGTTCTGATTGCTTCCTTTCTGAGAAGTGAGAGTGGCTTCCGATGGATCCCATGGTGCACAGTCGTACTCTGACATCGGCCTTACACATGTAGTAAACGCATTCCGTTTTATTTCAGACTCGCGACACCTTAGGTTTTGTTGAACAAAGTTCATTGCCCTCCCAGCTTTACCAACTATCTCACCGATATGCGCCTTTCCGTGAACAATGAGCAGAAAACAAGACGTCTATGTACTTAAAGACATCAACGGTGGTAACCACCTCCTTAATAATAGAGTAGTTATTTATGAATGGTCCTTGTTTTTTAGTGAAACACATAGGAATGCACTTTTTGGCGTTTAAACACATGTTCCCTCGTTTACACCAGTCATTTATTCTACTCAAGTCTTCTCTGAAGCGCTGTCGCGTCCTGATCATAAGATATTTTTCGGTACACCACGAAATCATCTGCAAATAGTCGTAAGGATGACATAATCCCTAAATTTATGTGATTAATATATATAAAAATAATATAGGTCCCAATACAGAGCCCTGAGAGACGCCTGAGGCAACGTTTACATAACTCGATTTTTTAACGTTAACAACAACACATTGACTGCGCTCCGACAAGAAATTCTCAACCCATTTGATAACACCATTATGTATACCTCGCTGCTGAAGTATGTAAATAAGAAGTGAGTGGGTGTGTCGAAGGCTTTTCGAAAATCTAAAAAAAGTCACAGTTTCGCCGCAACGGCGAAGCAATGAATGCGATAGCAATAAATTGGAATGTAACGCGAAGAACGGAAAGCAGCTCGAAATTGCCAGCGCGTCGCTCGAGCCCAAAGGACGCACGAAAAGAACGCACACAGGACGAGCGCGAACTATCATGCGTCACAGCTCGACACTGGAAGCGCACTGCTCAAACATAAAGCAGGACGCACGAAACGAACGAACAGGTACACACAGGACGAGCGCGAACGAACTGTACCAGTCGTTACTTATTTCCGTTTGAACAGCGCGCCTCTTACGCAAACGCGGCCGCTTCAGCGTCGAAGCGACCTTCGTACGCTCTGTCACTTCAGCGCAGACATCGCCGGGAGAGCACAAGACATACAACCCCCCGCTCCCCCGCCAGCCGCCCCCTTCTTTCCTCAAGATAAGCGCACGAAGGCGACCACGTTCGCAGGAACGGGGTCACGATCTTTAAAGCGCGCCACGCGCGGACATTGCGCCATCTACGTGGTAACTCAGAAAGGATACTGATGTGAGAGGTGTATATAAACAAGACGAGCGCGAACTAATTGTGACAGTTGTTACTTATTTCTGTTTGAACGCGGCCGCTGCAGCGAGCGAAGCGAAGCACCCCACCGGCCGCCCCTTCTTTCCTTGAGATAAGCGCACGAAAGCGACGACGCCCTGTAGAGCGAACAACAACGGCGTTCGCAGGGGCGGGGCGACGATCTTTAAAGCGCGCGCGCACGTCGCGCCATCTATGTGGCCACTAAGAAAGCATCCTGAATTACATGGTGTATATAAATAGCTCGCCGTTAGCAGGCTGAAAGACTGTGCTGTCGTGGCCTAAGAGGTCGCCCGTTCGATTCCGCGCGTCGGGAAGAATTTCTAAATTATTTTTCTTTGTGGCTTTTCTATATATATATATATACACATATACATATACGGTGAATGACGGCGGCCACCGACGGCAAAAATCAGCCGAGACTGTCAATATAACTGCTATCGCAATAAAATGATCCATCTGGCCCTCCGCCTCAATTTCACACCCTAAATCATGATAAAATTCTACAAGTTGTGTAGTGCAGGACAAGGCCTTGCGGAAGCTGTGCTGTTCTTTAATTCGGATATTGTTATCTGCGTGGTGATTCATGATAGATGTGTAAATGATGTGTTCCATTATCTCGGATACGATACATGTCAGAGAAACATGCCTATCATTTTGGACATCTTTTCTCGAGCCACCCTTATGAAATGTAACAACGTGCACTTTCTTCCAGTCGTTTGGCAATTCACTGGCGCAGAGTGAATGCGTAAAAATAACGAAAAGATAGAGGGAGACAGGCGCAGCCAGTGCTTTAGCACGCGAGGTGAGATGCCGCCAGGACCAACTGTTTTGGTTTCGTCCAATTGCTCTGACAACTTTTTCATACCGGGCACGCTGAGTTGCGCCGGTGCCATAAGTGGCATTTTGCTAACAAGGGTCGTTAAACTGTCTAATTTCACTGGGAGAAATACCGAATGGAAGAACTCGTTTAGATACGTTCCCTTATCTTCGTCATCCGTGACGGCTTGGTTATTGCATACGATTTCTGGAATGCCCATATTACTCGATCCACGCCCCTTTAAATACTTCCAAAAAGCTTAGCGATTGTTTTCGGCCTGTCAATTAGTCCTTTGAGATAGTTTTCTTTTGCGATCTTACAACTCAACTTATATTCATGCGTTGTTTGTGCCGACCTCTCGTAATGAGCCTTGCTCTTCGTTTTTTTTTATTCTGCGCAAAACTCAGTTTCCTTTTTTTGTATTATTCGTATAATGGCGGATGTAACCCAAGGCTTTTTACGTTTTTTTAAATTTGGAAGAAGGTACGTTTGGCATATGTTCGTTCACAAGTTCACCTAATTTGAATTTGAACGTATTTCACAGTTCATGTATGTCATATTCATCCTCAAGGCATTCAAATGTAGGCAGGTCATGAAGAAGACTTTCGTTTATACTTTCATAATACCCCTTATCATAAAAAACCTTATCTGTTCTCGAAAGAAGTAAATCGTTGAACTTTGGCTTTGACTGTCACAACAACTGCCGAATGATCGCTAATTCCTGGTACGACTGTAGTCGAACCTACTAAGTAAGGTGAGCTTGAAAACAACGAACTTAGGATATTGTCTCTGTGTGTTAGTTCCCTTACACATTGTACTAGGCCAAATATGTCTACAACCGTTATTCATTTCAGTGCTCGCAGTGCTACAAGCAACAATGACCGTCAAGCAACAATCATCGTCCCGCCAACACAGATCCGGCATGTTAAAATCACCACCGAACAAAATGACTTCACCAGACACTTCAGAGACAACCTCAAAGTCCGGATTGCACTCGAATCGATCTTTACGGTAAACTGCGTAATATTGTGGAAAAATTCCACTATCAAGAATAGTTGGATTGAGCCAAGATTCCTTGCCCATTACAATATCTGCTTCCATTTATTCTATCAAACCAACAAGCTGGTCTACTTTCTTTATGTTCTTGGTCTTTGCTTTTATTTGTTGGTCATGATTTCGAGAGTGGGACAACTTCCTCTTTTTCCTTATCACAATGAAAAGCTCTACCATTCACGATGAGCTTATCAAAGGTCAGTTCAACTTTATTTTTTTAGTCAACCTTTTTTAACTTTAGCATAATAACATAGTTTCTTCCTGATAGCCCGCCTTTCAAGTGATTATTTTTGGTCGATACTATACGCTTTCCCTTTAAGTTTCTTGGCGTTCGTTTGTTTTTCCTTGAAAGGTGAAAGACTTGCAATTATTGGTCGCTTTGCTTTGCGGTCATAACGTCCCACTCAATGTGCCCTTTCAACTAATTTAAATTCAATGCCCAGATTATATAATTTTAGAAATATCTTTAATCAGCTGCTCCGATTTGTCCCACGTTTCAAACTGATCATTGTACTCTTCACCGTAGGAAACAATATTTTTTCTATGGCTTCAATTTCCTAAATCCACAACTTTCACCTCTAAATATTTACTTTGTATAAGAGATATTTAATTACGTCGGCTTGCTCGGAGACCAACTTATTAACTTCCTCCATCTGTCGTCGAGTGTCGCTTAAGTTCTTGCTCATTTCTGCCATTAATGTTTCGTGTTTCGTAAATCTAGCATCCATGAAATCTAGTTTACTTAAAATGGCAGTTTGGCCGTCCTGGATAATTTTCAGCAAGGTGTCTGTGTCACGAGGGCCAGAATTTAGCTCAACGTCGCCTGACAGTAGCAATAACTTCACAACATACAGCACTCTGCCTAAGAAAAAAGCATGCTATTTTTTCAGAATATGTAATTAGTTCTCAGAATATCTGATTCAATTCGCTTCACTTTACTACCTTAAAGACCCCGGTTAATGGCTATTACATAAGGGGTAGGCTAACAAATGAAGGCTATAAAGAAGAATCTTCTTGACGAAGAGTGTGCAGTGATATTGCTCGCAAATGCCGAAGACCTCCTTGGGGCTGCAATGTCACGGGGAAGGCCATTCCAGTCTGCTGCTGTTTGAAGAAAAAATTGAGGCAGCAAAAGTGGTAGTGTTAGTACGTGCCCGTGCAATTTGATAAGGATGGCTTGTGCGGTGGGATATGCATGTCGGTGTGATTATGTATGGTGTGAGATCTAGGTAACTGTGAGAAAAAATTGTGACGCAAATAATGCGACGCAAGCGTCGCCGTTGGCGATGCGGCCACGCACAGAACTATTAGGAAGGCCACATTCGTATTTGAGCGATGATATGCTTATGTCAGATTAATATGAAAAATTGACGATTGTGTCTTTATGTCACATTAAGCATGGAAGCAGCAGTTGTGGTGGTGAAAACGTTTTTATTTATGTATTCGAGGGATGTGAACGGGTAGCTTGCGCCACAATAAAAAAAAAGCATGCTTCAAGTATAGTCGTTCGTAAAGAATCCTTGTATCCGCTCAGAACTCGAACGTTTTCGAGTGAAAGGAAGCAGCCACACTTGGGGCAATGGACAGGAAGATTACTTTTATTCTACTATACGTGACGTTGTGCGCATGCTCTCGCATACAGTCCTAGCTCGGACCCAGACCTTATTAAGTATTAAGGCAATACATATAACCAAGCCGCCCACCTGACGACTGCCTTCGAATCTACGGTTCATATCGCAAATCCTTGATGAAATTCAATTAGGAAAACAATCTACACGGGCTCATATCCCTTCCTTTCCCCCATTTCATCCCGGAGGGCAACCTTTGGGTTTAAGAATAAACAGTGCGATCTTATAACTGAGGACTGTGAAATCCTGCTGGTATACTCGAGACTACACCGCTCCTCAATTTACACGCAAACGAGGCTTTCCCTATCCTTTTGCCGAAGAGAAAATTTCTGGGCTCATGCTTGGATATCTTTTGGGCTGGTGTCACAACGTTCTCCTGGCGTGAGTCTGGTTCAACGGCTACACGAGGTCCTATGGATCGACACGAGCTCATTTACAGTCACCCGAGAAGTGTCATGTCCGTAACCGAGAAAGAGAGAGCAAGCGAGAGAGGAAGCGGACCCGAGGATTGAAATTGAGCTCGCGGAAGTGGACGCTAGACTGGCAATCAATTTTGTGGCGAAACGTAATAGCTAGTGCTCTTGCGCTCCGTTCTATCGGCGAACAGCGATACAACAAGACCATTAAGGAAAAGAGATCTCAAGAACGAGGTGTGCAAAATGCATGAAAAAAAATGTCAGTCATATTAAATAATGAGCGAACAAAAAAAAGTCACAGTTTCGCCGCAAGGGCGAAGCAATGAATGCGATAGCAAGGAACTAATGCTATACGAAGTGAGGCTCGCCAATGGATACTCTCAGTTTGAACCTCGCTTCTGTTGCAAAGGCGGCCGAAGCAGCGAAGGAAACTAGCGCGCTTCAAGTGTCGAGCTGTGACACTTGATAGTTCGCGCTCATCTTCTGTTTGTTCGTTTAGCGGCGTCCCTTGAGATCGAGTGACTTTCGTACGCTCCGTAACATGAGCGCGGACATCACGATGAAAGCGTGAAACATCCCTCTTCCCCTCACCACGAGAAAACCGCGCGAGCAGACAGCGGAAGCGCAAGCTTCTCCCATGCGCAAATATAAGAAGAAGCGAGCGAGCGAGCCGACGACTTTTAAATGCGCATGTCGGGCTCCTAGCGCCATCTCGCTGGTAATGAAGAAACGCTTATTATCGCCTGCTGTCTCCGAGTCCGTCCAGCGCTAAAGGGTGTGTATATAACGCTCGCCGTTAGATACGTAGAGGATCTGCGTTTCGTGGCGTAGTGGATAGCGCCGCTCGCTGCGGAACAAGAGGTCCCTGGTTCGATTCCGCGCTTCGGAAGCATTTTTCTGAATTACTTTTCTTTGGGGCTTTTATATATATATATATATATATATACATACTTATACATATACGGTGCATGACGGCGACGGCAAAATCCAGGCGAGACTGTCCATATAATTGATATCGCAATAAAAGAAAGGCGAGTTGAACGGCGAACAACGAAAGACACGCATTAGAAAAAATAAGAACAACATTGGAAGGCGGAAAACTTAGACGCTTCTGAGAGGCAAAAGACGGGTTGACGAAACTGAGAAAGTGAAGCGGCAATGGTGATCTGGTCAAAGAGACCAAACTCGGACAGCTTAGTGAAATAAGAGAGTGGCAGTACCCTAGAGCACTTTTGTATGCACCTAAGTGTGTTTTTTGTTCGTTATACAACAAATTACGGGTAAAAAAAAAACACCGCACCGATAGCAGAAAACTTGATCAGTTAGTGTCCCTCGTATAATTATATAGTACACGTAAAAGAACGAAAGCAAGGAATCGGTTCTAGGAGCTAGTTTGTTTGTTAGAGGCAAACTAATGCAACCCATAGACAATGAAGCCTACGGTGAAGCGTAGGGGATAATATTTGTACTTTTTAAACATAGTGTAATAGTTCCGACGTAAATGGAAATGAAAAAGTTGATGCCGATAAGGGATGCCACCTACGGTAGTGAGTGGGCTTTTTAGCCAAAGATAAGCTGCCGTTCTGGTTTTACTAAAAGCCAGTTTTTCATGTGAACGAACGCTTGCTGCACTACTACAACAGACGTACGAGGTTTTTGACCGCTGCGCATTACTGCGGTAGCGTTAAGAACTTGTTTCGCAGAAATCCTGGTGTCGGCGTCTTTGGTTGTCAGCGAAAAATCATCATATTCTCCGCGACCGAAAAATCAAGAAAGATGCAAACAAAATAAAAACCTTTGGTTCGAGTGAGAATCGAACCCAGGCCGTCTGCGTGGCAAGCAGGTGCTCTACCACAGAGCCACGTTATTGCTTGATACTTCTTCGAAGAAAAAAAAAACCCTATGTGAATGTCATGTAATGGAAGGAGTCTCCTCAACGCATGTAATATTGCGTGGCAGAAGCGTAGAATCGCGCCAGGCTTCAAAAAATGTGAATTGCGCAACGAGAGGGTGTTTTAAAGGCCCATCCATTAAAAAGCGCTCAGACATAATCATCATCATCAGCAAAAGCATGAACAAAGTGTTCAGCTTCGTATATAGGTTCGCGTGTTGTCTTATGAACGCGTAGTAGGCCCTTCGCTGATTCGCAGAAGGAAGAATTATGGCGTAGTGGGCATTTAAACGACTCTACTTGCAGTAGGCATTATATGATAGTTTGAAACGGCCAATGTTACGCGCAAAATCATTCATTTCCTCACAGTACGGTTGAGGCATGCACCTCGAACCGAAGCGAGGCTGGCAATTGAGAAGGCTATGCGCACGGGGCCCGATTACGCTAACGCATTGCTCTAGAAGTGTTCCTTTATTTTTCTGTTTGTTTTATGGCTGATGACGACGGCTATACGGTAAATTTTGACCAATGCGCAACAGTTTTGCTGTCAAATAGCAAAGAGCTGTCACTTGTAAGACTGATAGTGACCTGCCACGGAACAAATGCCTCCGGCCTGTTAAACTTATAACAGCCATTTTAGCTATCAATGTTAGGCTAAAATATTTAGGTCACCAAAGTTTCTTTTTTTTATAAAAAGAGCTGCTTGCCTATTAGTTGATAGTTATGACAAGATTATTTACTAAAGAGTGGAGATCGGTATATGTATATGTACCACGTTGCCCTTTTCTAGCCATGAGGTAACAATAATTGTTGGGGTTTTACGCGTTAAAACCACGACATGACTATGAGGGATGCCGTTGTGAAGGGCTTCGGAAATTTAGACTAAGTGGTGTTCTTTAACGTGCGCATAAGCTAAGTACATGAGCATTAAGCATTTTGCCTCCATAGCTGACTACGTATACTGGTACTATCGAGTTATTGGTTTCAGAATTTTTTGAGACAAACGAACTGGCGTTCCAGTCAGGATCATATCTCAACGCCGTGGCGCACGCTTTTGGGGAATTTAACTAGAACTAGTAAGCTAACGTTAAACGCATCGAAATGTTTTATCTTTTAGGCAAATGTTGCCGTTAACATGCTGCATGCCAATGTCTGGTGTCTGTAGCGAGAAAGCAATGGAGCCGAAACAGAACGTAAAACCATGCGTTGTATTTAATTTATTTCGTTCCTGAATGGCATGCATCGCGTTTAGCCTTCACCAAATATTATAAATCGAATGTTAATATAGCAACAAATTCAAGTAAACCTTGAATTCTTCTCACACAAAGTTCACGAGAGATTAGGATAAACTGGAAAAGAGAAAAGAAAACAAGGAGCTGTTGTCAGTAATATAACATCACTGCAGTCTCTTTAAAATAAAATTGTCAATGTAAAAAGTGTAAAAAGAAAAAAATGCAATCATTGGTAGTAATTAGATCAAGCAAGGTATTTGTAATACCAAGTACTATGAAAAGTTTGCCCTAACAAGCTGCATAATTTGTGTTTTTTCTAGTTTTGCTAATTATATTATTTCGCGCAAAGTCTAGTAAACCAGATCAATGTTGGTGACGTACGTTTTGAAAATCCTTTTGTCAGCTTGTTGGCCTTGCCTTAAATTCAAGAAGCGGGTGCATCACTGCAGAAAGAACAATTCATTTCAGTGAAGAAAAATCGAATAAAATAGGGACACTAACATCATAAATATATATATATATATATATATATATATATATATATATATATATATATATATATATATATATATATATATATAGTGAAAAACTTCGTACTGCAACATAGGAAACAAAACAAATATTTATTTTACCCTGACAGTTTCAGCTGAAGGTCCAGCCTTCCTCAGAGCATGTAAGTGAAATGAAACGGCCATGGCCGAACCCGCTGCACAAGGGCCGCCAACCCAGTTTGGGGGCCACACGATACTTTCAAAAAAAGCAAAAAAAGAGAGAAAAAAGATATAGTGAAAAAAAGTATCGTCTGGCCCCCAAACTTGGTGGGCGGCCCTTGTGCAGTGGGTTCAGCCATGACCGTTTCATTTCACTTACATCCTCTGAGGAAGGCAGGACCTCCACTTGAAACTGTCAGGGTAAAAGAAATATTTGTTTTGTTTCCTATATTGTATTACGAAATTTTTCTCAATTTTTATTACGGTAGCCAGAAGTTCTCTTTAACCATGTGTGTGTGCGTATATATATATATATATATATATATATATATAAATATATATATATATATATATATATATATATATATATATATATATATATATATATATATATATATATATATATATATATATATATATGTGTGTGTGTGTGTGTGTGTGTGTGTGTGTGTGTATATCAGCTCATTCTGTATGTTTTTACCAATTCAGTTTACCGATTTGGTGCTTTTGCCCGATCATCTCTGCTGGCTTTCTGATTTCATTCCGACCTGATATTTACTCAACAACACCGTCCTTCGCGCGAGAAAAAAAAATGTTGCTTTGAGCATGGTCAGTAACAACTGCCTAGAATTTTTACGTACTTACATTGATGTGGAAAGTGGGGAATAACAAGGTTACATTTAACACAAATAAGCGGTTTAAACTTTAACAACAGAGTGATTCATTGCGTGCATCAAAAAGGTTGTGTACCATTTCGTACGGGTTTTTTGTTAGCATTTCCAAAACATTTCTTGATATTTTATGATCGAAAATCATATTATTAAACAACAGCAATTTTTATTCTATCGACTTATCATACCTCGTAAAAAAGAAAAAAAAGCAGTGGGATGCGTTATTCGTCTTCCATGAGTTGCATTTAATAACACACATTTTTTATGATAATAATTCCCGAGCAAATATTTGCTCGGGAATTTTCGGGCGAGGATTACCAACTAGCCAGCCCTTGCCATTTGCTTTATTGTCTGAAAGGGATTACCACTAGCCCGCTCTTGTACATCCCTTGTACATCCCTGTATCTTATAAAAGCGCTAGTGCGAGCTGAACAGAGGGGCCTCCCTGCTGAACTGAAATGGCAAGAGAAGTCTCACCTAGATGCGCTGCTAGATGCACCAGATGGTCCGGCAGCAGAGGCACCAGAAGCCCTTGGTACAGCGGCTCCTGTTGCTCCACCAAATGAGCCGGTACCCCAGTTGCCAGAGGTGGGACTTACTCCAGGATAGCCATAGGTGGCATAGCCTCCAGGTGTATTGTATCCGCCATATCCACTGTATCCACCATATCCTCCGTATCCGCCGTATGGGCTGTACGCACCGTACAAGCCGTAGTCACCATACGGGTTGAAGCCGTAGTGTCCACTGCCATAGGGCACTCCGTAAGAGGCATACCCACCGTAAGCGCCAGCCCAGGGCGATCCGTACCATCCAGGATAGCCTGCAGCTCCTCCTGCATGGTGTAAGCCATTGAAACAGTCGCAATTAAGTGCGCTAAATTTGCCTTCTGCTTTAAAAAATGGAGTAAGCTGAATGCTGACAAGTGTTACTTTTGCATCGCGTAAGAGCTTGGAACACATCTTTTAGCAATCGCTCTCAAAAAGCTCAGCAACATAAATGGCGTATGCATGGGATAATGTAGGCCATTCTTCAATACTGCCCTGATATGTGAGCCATTCGTGGCAAAAAGTACGCCAATATTAGAAATTGAGACTACAACGATAGTGTTCAGCAAATTTAAACTTGTTACAGTACAATAAAGATTATGTAGAAATGGCGAAAAGGGCCACATCAGGAGGAGCAAGAGTGCTGATGTTGCTCATCAGTGCTCTTTTGCCTCCTCTTATGGCTCCTTCGGCCATGTTTTCTTTTTACTTACCTCTCCTTCACGAATTTGTATATGTAATACCAACTCGTCAAACCTTCAAAACTATTGCGTAGTAAACATTTTTTTTTATTTTTGTAAGCAAAACTGACTTTATTTCTATTTAATTCACGTGCAGCTTTTGCGGATTGCGTTGAAATTTGAATAAACAATGCATTTTTAAATATGTGAGCATAAAAAAAATTTATTCTTGATGCACCATATTGAGTTCAGATATGCGCATATATTCAGCATTCATTGTCCGCTACGTTGATGCGCCAGCTGCCTCTTTTTTAAATAAAACTCAACAGCAAGAAAAAATGAACTGGTAATATTTATTCTTAGGTCATATTTTTAAGAGCTTGAAAGAACCGAATAAACATAGGTAGCAATGCATGGTATTTCAGTTTATCAGAAATACGATGATTACATATATTGCTTCAAGTATTAGTGTCGCTAATCATTAGTCAATGTTAGCAATATTTACTAAGTGGCTGCTGATAAAAAACCAACATCCGTTTATCCTCACCGACGAAAATATTTGCACACGTTACTTCGACACAAAATAATCTATAAACCTGTTAAGCGGCCAAATGAGCCCGTTTGTCTTCTGTAAGGCTGTTAGGATGCTGTTTTAAATACCAACCCAGAAGCATGAGCAAAAACCAGCCCAGACACATGAGCAAATACTTCATTAAAAAACTGAGACAAAGAAGACCGTTGCACATCCTTTTCGATGATGTATTTTGCCACGCCCCTTCTGTTTTATGTACTATCGGTTCAACATTACGAAAATATGGGGCAGATTAGTCGCATTAGTTGCTGTGACCAGATGACACTGATATACATAGGATTGTGCTCCTGTAGCAAAATTATTGATAATTATTCATTGTTTATTCATAATTTTCTGATCTATCCTCTGGGCCACAGATAGCAGAACATCCCTTCCGATTGCTCGTCCATGTGTCTGTGAACCATAACCTCACTGATGTGTTGCGGCAATAGCCCTCTGTCACCTGCAAGCTCTTCTTTCAAGCGGCTGGCGCTATACTTCGTCTTGAAGTTTAGTACAGGCTACGATAGATATCACATTGATACAAATTTGACGATGGCCCGTATAAAGCTTTGTACAGCCGTTTAAAAAATGGTTTGTAACATAGTACACCTGTCTGAAATGGTGGAAGCAGTACACGACAGCGCCAACATCAGAAAAAATTTAAGTAAGCGCTGTTCCTATCAATATTATTTTGTGTTACAATTTAACGTTTGCTAGTGTCACGGCGCAGACTTGGGGCCATTTCTAGCACATGGCTGCATGTTGAAGCTTATAATGATATAATGAGCATGACCGTACACTTTTTGCCGTGAACACTTCACGAGACTCGCGAGGCACCGTTCACGTTATAACTTCACCTTTGAAATGGATCTTACCGTAGCCATAGCTGCCTGCGCCAATACCGGCCTGACCACCGAGCCTTGCACCTAGACTACCTCCAATGCTTGCGGTCAAACCCGGCGCTCCACCGGGACCGAGTCGTTCAACGCCGGCTTGCAGCCTGCCGCTGATTCCACCGGTGGCCCCAGCATCGCTTCCCAGACGACGTTCGCTTCGTGCACTTGTAAGAGCGGCTGTGTGCAATACACCATGTTACTTTAGTGTTACGATATTTACATCACGAGCATGGCAGGAAAAAGACAGCACTAATGAGAGAAATGCTGGGAAATTAAGAAGGCCCTGTTGGCGATATGGAGGAGACTGGTCAAGAAAAAATGTGCTAAAAGGTGATGATCAGGAGGAGAGAATCCGTACATTGCACAGGCACAAGGCCGCAAAGAACTGAGCGTTCGACGACTAGTTCGTCCCAAGCTCTCGTACAGGCCTGTGCATTTTAAGTATTTCAGCAACACCTTAGTAGCATTTCTCATCGCAAATGTGTGACAAGACGGCCATAAAACTTCTGTTCTCTAAAAGACCTGTAATCTAAATGTCCTAATGCCTTCCGAATGACTATACAAATAAGA
This sequence comes from Rhipicephalus sanguineus, assembly GCF_013339695.2. Lineage (NCBI taxonomy): Eukaryota > Metazoa > Arthropoda > Arachnida > Ixodida > Ixodidae > Rhipicephalus > Rhipicephalus sanguineus. The sequence continues at coordinate 109,431,785 of NC_051181.1, forward strand.
CCGAACTTCAGTCGAAGGTGGAGGCTTGGAGAGATGAAAAATTCTTGAACATGGGCTTGGAAAAGTGTCTACACGTATTAGGCTGTGTGACTATTGGTAATCACGTGAGGCCCGACAAAGAAGAACTTATCGTCAGCTACTGTACAACTGACGGTTCTCCGTCGAGTTATTTGAGAAAAACCGACGCCAAGACGCAGTGCTCTTCATTCGTAAGAGCTGTTGGCGACTGGTCGGCCATCGTCCCTAAAACGCTAGCCCGACAGCAAAAGTTTATGGGACGCTGGCTCCGCAATAAATGTAAATTTCTGCTCTATTAGTGCGTCATGCTCCTAATATAGCTGGTGACGGTATAGGTTGCAATACCAACTGCACGCTGGGGCATTTATTCGGAGTTTATGTTTCTAGATAAAGCGAAAGTATAGCTTTCTCGAACATTTGGCCTCCCGTAAACTTTTGCTGTTCGGTGTATATTCTAAATCATGATCAGAAAATTTCAAGGATTATAACATTTTTATGGATGGGAGGAATCCCGGTTCCTGGCCTCAGCAACGAGCTTCTGACACGTTTGCGGGCGTTTAATTAGCGCTGTGAAAAAGTTAAGAATGCATGGAGGTTAAAGTCAGTGGACGTCAGTTATTACCAGTGCAAATTAGGCAAACTGGTAACGAATCATCTTCAACTGCACTTATCTCTTTAAAGACTAGCAAACAAAAAACACAGCATGCCGTGCGTTTATTTTTTGCTGGTTCGGTTCCACTCTTCTGTAGTGCGGTTGAAAATGGAATGAATTCCATTTATGTTTTCTTTACTATTGAACATACATGCGATATTGTCGTATTGTCAGAAATTAGCATAATACTATGCGTAATAAGCGTGCACTTTTACCAAGTGTATGCTGTATTTCGTTCACTCGGTATTCCTTTTTATAAATTCAAAACTCATTCCCAAGTTTTCCTATCAGTGTCAATGACATCGCACATCATGTGAACACAATAAATAAAAGTTGGGCTTGGATAGAGCTAGGCAATCGAAATTTCTTCCACTGTTCCTTCCTTTGCCAATAGGCACTTACTTTGAGCAGGCAGGTCACTTCAATAGAATGTTCTTGCTTTCTAGAAAGTCCCGATTCTTGCCTTCAAGGTACTTTTATAGTATAATGCATTTTTCCCGCACGCATTCATTTCCAGCAGAAAACTATGAACTTTGTAGATTAGTGGCGAGCAAGAATAACATTGTTATAATTTTTTTGGTTCCAAAATATAAAGTTGAGACCTTGAAATGATCGTGAGAGTCTCATTAAGTGTATATCAACTCACTTTGACGTTCACTGGTATTTCAGAATATGTTACATTGCCTATGAGAGGGGAAACTCCTCGTAAAGCTCAGTTCCAATAGTTTGCTTAAATGAGTCATAAAATACATGTATGCACAACTGAATCGAAAACAGCAAAGTGGTAATGTTTGTGACCGCATAATCAAAGCTTAGTAACGTGAAAATTTGGGCGAGTGGGGGATGTACGTTGAACCACTGCGCAACTACCCAGCGTTCTTGTCTTTCTTTCCTTATTATTTTTTTTTGTTTCCATGTTGTTTTGTTCTTCTGTGCCTCGTACATATGCGCGTTTCTTAAGAAAATGAACTAGTTGTAAGTCAGCGCCTTGTTTGTCTTTCTTCTTATCGTACTCGCCTCGGTGGTTGCGCCGTGGTTCAACACGCAAAATCAAAGGCAATGTCTACTCGTTAAGCGCATGTGGTATATGGGCGTGTTTTAATTCGTCAAAGGCAGCTTACTGCTCAGTACAAACTGATTTTTACACCACCATTTGAAACATTTAGCACAGTGCCAGCTTCTCCACTTATTTCAGGCATGTAGCCGTGCCACTTTAAACTTACAGACATTCTCAAACCATATAAAAGCAAATATACAGAATAATCGGAGCAGCTCTGCTGGATGAAATAATTCGCGATGTCTGTAGGCATAAGCACATAAGCAAGAAAGAAGATTACGTAGATTTGCTTACCAGCGGACAGGAGGCATGCAACTATAAAAGTATTCATGTTTCCGGACGAGCTGGCAATGCCGTGGTCCAAAAGAACGTGCAGCTCCTCTTGTTCAGAATACCTCGATATGGGAACCCGGTTCGGCTTTTTATTGCGTGAAATTTCTGTTACAAAAGGCCTTATATTGACTGATCGCTTCTTCGCCCCCTTTGTTTTTTTCTAGCAAGTCAAGGCTGTGCATCTTGTGCAAAACAACAGCTATATTTAAACGCAAGTGCATGGCTGTTGGTGCGGCCTTAGTACGTAGGCTTCGAAGTTGTTTGCGACAAGAAGTGTTCGCTTTGCGACACGGAAAGGAAGCGGACTCATTATTTCATCTGTGATGACGTCGCTATAGAAAAAAAAACAGCACTGAAAGTCACTTCTGCGGTTCGCAGTTTCAGCGTCAACTTCGCACACCGTGTCTCATATGTACCATTCTTTTCCCCAATCCCTCAATTTCTGCTTTAAAGTAACAATGCTCGCCCTGAGATTAAGCATCGCGCAGATGCTCACTCGCCGTAAGCACCCCTTTGTAAATCTCTCCTTTTGTCATATGTAGTTCGAGAGGAAAACACCAAAACCTTGGCTTTGGCACAATAGTCGCAGTCATGTGACGCACAATTCTGTTGCCAAGGCAACGCTATTTTCAACGAGATCTGGAACGAAATGGCTTCCCTGATTTCATATTTGTAGGTTGTCCTTCTTTTTTTACAGTTTCTTTCTCTGGCCATCTGCACAAACGCATGGTTCGGCTTCGCGACCTTAGAGAGAAAAGCAAAGCGGGCAGAACAGATGGGTTATCACGTAAACAATGTTATGGCTATAGGCGTCTCCTGGGGAAGCTGTTTAGCAGCAGGCTGTGCATTAGGAACAGTACATTTTGTCTCCTAATAAAAACCACGTTACAGGAGATCATCAAGTCGTCTTATTTTTACGCGTCGTGTGCGTTTTAAAATTTCTTAAGCTGATATGGTGAATAAATTGTCCATTCGCAGGAGCTGAGACTGTTTAATTAAAATTACTCGACATCGATGTTCCATTTCGGTTTGTTTATATTAGCTTTTTATATATCATTGCTGAATAGGCCAAATGCGCCGGCAGTTTAACTACCACCCTCTACTGCTAGTTTACCTTCAGGGAAGACGACGATGAAGGAAAAGAATTCGGCAAATCCCACGTACCGTGGGAATCTATGTAATGCGAAGCACGCGGCGGGAAGGTGACTGTGGCGTAATTTTTTACATTGAGCGAGACGTTACGAAATGACGCTGAAGATGGGCGCTAATGGTATACGCACACACATGTTGAAGAGTTGCACGGTGTCTGTTATATAAGCAGTTGTTTACAGTTGCGTAACGATGCCAACAGCAACACAGGTATTACCAACATCAGACGCAGTGAGCCGATATGTAGTGCTTATACTTGTCCGTCATGTTGCATGCGGGATGACATAACACGTTGTCCGCAGCGTCGAGGCGACGTTATAGCGGTCGACGTCCGCCTTGCTGTAATAAAGCCCCCGTAAGCGACTTACATTAGAACATTAGAACCGATCGTCTCACGAGCTGCAGAACGAGCTGCAGATAGGGAAGCAGCGCGGCCACTTCCCTATCTCCTTTCCTCTTTTTCTCCTCCTAACTTCCTTTTCTCTATCTCTTCCCTCCTCCCGAAAGAGCAGGCAGGCGTTGTGCCCCTCTTGGTGGCAGTTGCCAGCTTGCTCTCTCCCTCATTTCGCTTTGTCCTTGTGTATCTATGTATGCAAATCAAATAATAATAATAATATTGCCATGTCGCGGCATCTAAAGTGCAGACTCGGCACCAACGTGTGCGCATGCGCGCTCAAAGGCACACAGCATAAATACAGCAACGCTATCTGCAATAAACGATTCTTGTTCTGGCGCTTACGGAGTGTGTTACTGCCGCAGCGCGATACTACAGTGGCGACGAGGGTGTTTTCACCTAGCTGGATCACACCATGCTAGTGTGATCGGCAGCGGGCACGCATCGGACGATGGCATCACGCCCCCCGGTTTTCGACGAAACGGTAAGCAGCTGGAGCACGTACAGGATACGCCTGGAAGCGTATTTCGAGGGAAATGAAATCACCGACAGTGCAAAGCGCCGTGCTCTTCTGGTGTCTTCGTTGAGCGATAATGTCGTCCGCCTCTTGCAAGGTCGCCTTTCAACCGTGTCGGTCAACAGCCGAACCTACGAGCAAATCGTTGAATACCTGGAGGAACAGTACAATCCCCAAGTTAATGAAACAGCAGCAAGTGTCTCGTTCTTCATGCGCAAGCAACAGGGAGATGAGAGCGTTCGGGAATACATCTCCGACCTCCGAAGATTGGCGAAGAATTGCAATTTCGGCGACTCCCTGAATCGGATGCTGCGAGACCGCATCGTATGCGGCATTCGGGATGACGATGCCCGTCGTTGCCTCCTTACGCACAAGAAGCTAAGAGTCGAGGAGGCGGAGGAATTCACTATAGCATCGGAAAAAGCACTGAACGACGTGCGAGACATGCGCGAAGGGCTCCCGGAGACGACAATGAGCAGCACCAACGTTTTGCAGTCACAGCAAGGGCGGCGGCATTGTACACAGCGGGGCAATGAAGCAAGCAGGCATGCGTGCGATCGATGTGGTGGCCCCCACGCTACGCGCACATGCCGTCATCGCAACGCAAGATGCTATCATTGCGGCATTACAGGACACCTGACAAAGGTGTGCAGCCAGGGGCGTTCCCGGGCGACGGGCGCATTTGCCGTAGAGCCAACAGAAGGTGAGAGCGAAGAAGAGATGCTGCTTGCTCTCGTTGCTCACAGCTCGGGCGACGGAGCTACATTGAAGCCACGCGAGGAAAATTTGACGGTCAAATATTCTTCAACTACTCCACGATACCCATCCCGGCATGACGGCTATGGAGCGTCTGGCGCGCTCATTGTTTTGGTATCCCGGATTGGACCACGACATTGAAGAGTTGGTGCACAGCTACCAGCCATGTGTCCAGAATAGGCCCATGCCAGCAAGGCAGGCCCCTATCAGCTGGCCGAAAACCAACAAACGTTGGTCTCGCCTGCACATCGACTACGCTGGTCCGGTGGAAGGGCATATGATCTTGGTCGTAGTGGATGCGGAAACTAAATGGTTGGAAGCAGTACCCCTCAAAACAGCTAGTGCAGAAACCACAGTTGAAGCACTGCGTGGTATGTTCGCGCGTTTCGGCCTGCCTCAGACAGTCGTCTCCGACAATGCGCCACAATTTAACAGTTCAGTTACTGAAAAATTTCTTGAAGATAATCAGGTGCGCCATGTCAACTCCGCCCCATACTATCCTCAGTCAAACGGATCGGCAGAGCGCGCTGTGCGCACCATTAAAGAAGGAATGAACAAAAACAAAGTGGGAAGTTTGCTCAGTCGAATTAACAAGTTCTTACTGCGTTACAGGACAACACCGACTCAAGGCGGCCAATCGCCCGCCGAGATGATGCTCGGTTTTCAGCCAAGGACCCGTCTAAGCGCACAATTTCCAGAGGAGGTGGACCGGGAGCCCGTGGTGAACACTTTCACAGCGCCGATGCAGCGTTTTCCTCAGGGGGCGCCTGTGTGGTCACGCCAGTACAATCAAGCCGGTCAGCGATGGTTACCCGGCATGGTGACGTCATCAAGAGGTAGGCGCTTGGTTATGGTGGACACCACCGGAGGAATGCAGTGTCGTCACGTGGACCATCTGCGGCCACGGCACCTCACAACGGTGGCAAAGCAGGAGCTCTCCGCGACCCGGTCTTCTGAGCAGCAACCCTCACCACGTGATCCACCCTCACATGACCAACCTTCGGCAGGCGACAACATCGAGTCAACAGACTTATCGCTGTGCACATCGCGGTCTCCCAGTGAGACCGATTCAAGGACACCGACGGCATCGGAACTTCCCAGGCGTTCTACGCGCATAAGAAGGCAGCCAGACAGACTTGGCTTCGTCTAAGGGAAAGTAAGTGCCATGTCGCGGCATCTAAAGTGCAGACTCGGCACCAACGTGTGCGCATGCGCGCTCAAAGGCACACAGCATAAATACAGCAACGCTATCTGCAATAAACGATTCTTGTTTTTGCGCTTACGGAGTGTGTTACTGCCGCGGCGCGATACTACAAATATTAATAATAACTGTGACAGCTGTTAGTTCGCGCTCCTCCTGAGTGTACCTGTGCGTTCGTTTCGTGCGTCCTTCTTTGTGTTTGACGGTGCTATGGCTGCAAAACACCAACAGACATTGTACAAGATCTCATAGATCAATGCTCAACTGCCCCTGTGAAGACATGTTGCACTTTCGTGTTATTCCGATTCCTATGACGGAGGGATCAGCCATGCTTTTTTAACATAACTCGTATTTATATAGATCACGGAGCAGTTGAATCGTTTGAGTACGAAGCGACGGTGAGATTTTCTGCTGAAATGCAGTCCAAGGATTTCACCGAGGCACTTCTGTACTGACAAGAACGAATGATGCTAGAAGTGACTTGATTCATGGCTGCTCTAAAAACACGGACAACAGAAGAGAAGTACACACGACGGGCGCAAACTACCAACTTTATTACTGAACGCCAAAGTAAACCTATATATGCACGAACCTCATCACGTGCTCTCTTTTACGCCCCTTCGCAGCATGAATTCGCAGCCATGAATCAAACAAGTTTGCGCCAACTGGCCCAAATGAAAGCATTACTGATGCTAGAAGGGCAAGTATGAGGTGCACGGGTAGTAGCACTGGCAGGCCGAAACCTCCAATTCCGTTTGTCAAGCCTAGAAATCGCTTTCTACGTGCTAAGTTTTCCACGTGTTCAAGCAGCTTGGCTATAAATAACACGTGGGAAATGGATGAGCGATGTCGGTCTGCATTGCGGTGTCAAAGGCGTTGACACAGGCCAGTCGCGCTTAAAAAAGCAGAACAGTGCATCGACTGCTTTCTGGGTCTGCGAACGAAAACAAGAATGATAAAGTGGCTTCTGCACGCTATGCACATGGCAGGCAATTGTGTACACGCCGTTGAGGGTTAGCGACTGCTTGCGCCTGTGAGTTCAAATTGGACACACTGAAAAGTCGCACGCTAGAGCTCATAACAAAGCTTATTGTGTGGGGCAATAAAAAAAAGTGAGTTTCACCGCAAGGGCGAAGCGATGAATGCGATAGCAATAAATTGTAGTGTTACACGAATTGAAGATGGCAGCTAACTGTTTTGTATCCGATCTCGCGTAACTACAAAACGCTGGTGTAATAGAATACGGCCGCTCCAGAGAGAGATGCTTTGCGCATAGTCACTTCGCGGTGAGAGCGCAGCACGTAGAAGGGTATACGAGCCGCCCGCTGTGATGGCTTTCGAGATGGCGCGCGCGCCAGCGATTGCGACCGCGCCCTTAGAGTCAAAGTTCAAGGTAGCTGCTCGCGCGACAACCCCCCCCCGCCCCCCACCTCGTGTCTTTCACGGTCGTTAAAGGCGAGCGGGGCGTTTCCTGTCTGCTTCGAAGGCAGGCCTCCCGAGCGGGGTGATGTTATTGCACGCACCCTCCGAGCGACGGAAATGGGCCGGCTCGTTTGATCTCTGCTTCGGCCGCGTTCGTCGCCCCCGCTCGCGCGCATTTACCCGCGGTAGAATATACAATGCGCGGGGGGATCTTATCAATTTGGACTTCATACCGAAAGGACATGACGGCAACGGCGACAGCAAAAACCCGTCGAGACTGTCCATATATTGCTAGAGCAATAAAAATTGCGGGCAGCTTCCACTCAGTCGCGCAAAGCTTGACAAAGCGAAGCACGGACCCATCGCCTCTCGTATTCCCCGTCGACCGACACGTCTAGCTTCGAGATGCGCGGCTTCCTCCTCGGGATTACGCAGCCACGCTATGCGCTATTGGCCGCGAGATCGGGCAGAGTCGCCGCCTGGTGGCTTCTGGCCGAACCGCGCCTAGTGTGGATTGCTCCATGCGTCGTCTGCTAGCCACGTTGTGTTTGCATGTGCGCGTACGTCATGCAGGTCCTAAAAATGCGGTTTGTTCCGTTGCGTTAGTGCAACTTTAACCGCACGTACGTGTGCCTAACACGATGTAAAGAAGCAAATTGGCCTTGACCGGCTGTATATGTACTGTAATAAGATCAGTGAGTGCACTTGTCGAGAGGGCTGTGTGTGGTCGTCGTACCCTCCATTCACGAGAGTCATATCAGTTTAGGTGCCGCTCTGTGGTTCAAGCGCATTGCAAAGTGCATTTGGCGTTGTCCTAAAGATAAGAAGTATTAAATCTCATGTGAATATAGCCTTTTAGCGGTTCGGTGGTAAAAAAAAAGGTTCTCGCACTTGCGCGTTGTGGTTAGGTGTATAACTTCGGAACTGTCGTTTATAGGTTACGCGACGAGCTCTAGTTGTGTACGGTCCTGGTCTCACTAGAGAGAAATATTTCTGTCAAGTCACGTCTGGCACTTCGGTACTTAAAATGTCCCCTAAAAGAACAGCAAATGGAATGACACAGAAATCGTAAAACTGAGTTGCCTAGCGTAATTTCACTTGGGGTGAAATTTATACAAAAACGCTCGTGTACTTACGCGTTAAAGAGCCCTGACGCGTTAAAGGTACGCGTTAAAGAGTCCTGATGGTCAAAATTAATCCAAACGGCGTACTTTACATTTATGTCCTAGTTATTTCACGCGAAACCACATCTTTTTTCCTTTGCATTACCTTGAGCGTTTGTGTTGCGTTGTTATACATTGACGGAAGGCAGCGGACATTATTCGCATGAAAAAACCTACTTTGGTCCCGTGAAATAGCCGGGCCTTTGTTCCACTACTGTCGTGCAAGTAATCAATCGAAGAAAGTTCCGTGCTGTACAGTTACCTTTGTGTGCTGTTACTGGAATAAAAACGAGCGTGTGCGTGTTAAACGTCTCCGTAGCGCTAAAGCGCTGTCAGCCACGTAGCTTTCCTCAGTAAACCTATCAACTGTCCTACATTTCACGGAGAACTGAATAAGAAATGCGGATGAATATTTGAGCACGCAGTGCACAACGTGCTATTTGAACTCATCGTGCAGGAATACGGGCTTTCTTTTTGTTGAGGGTTATCCAGAAGAACAAGAAGTAAATACTTAATTCAGTCGCGCTACGGCAGTGCGCAGTAGGTGGAACACAAGCTAACATTTACAAATAAAACATCAAGAAAGCGTCATTCATTGCGAAAACGCCGACTGTTCCCGCTTCTTGGCAGGATGCGCTTCTCTCACAAGTAATAAGAACGTTCGGCGCGCTTAGTGCATTAATTCGGAAATGAAGAGCGCACATATTACCAGAAAGCTGCAGTCAACGCATTTTGTTTGCCGTAGATTGGGTCAAATCGCTCACAACGAAGCGCTGTTGTGTGCGTTTGTATACGCGCCGACAACCGCCTATCCACACTAGCGTGGCGACGGTGCTGCCACCTGTAGCCCGATCTCGCGGCGAATAGAGCGGAGGTTGCGTGCGATGTCTCCTTCGGGGGCGAGGTGTAGCTACCGCGCATGCGCGCCTTGGCCAGGTGTTGCGGTATCTGATCGCTAGACGACGCGAAGCTTGCTTCCTCTTTCTGTCTATCTTTTTTATCTCTCTCTACTTCTTTCACTCTCTTTCGTTGATGTTTTCTCTGTCTCTCTTTTTCTTTCTTCATTTATTTCTTTCTATTTCCCTTCTTCTCATTCTTTCTGTGCTACGCTTTACTCTCCCCCCCCCCTCCTCCTTACGCTGACTTCCTTTTCCCGCCCTCTTGCTACACTATACTATAGAAGGCTATGCTATGCTCTCCGAGCGTGTCTGGATAGCCGAATGCTTTCGGATGAGGGTTCGTGGGTTCGAATTGCCTTTTGTAAAAATTTTTCTTTCGGCAAGAAGATTTCCCCTTTCTTTATATTTATCTTTCCTTGTCAGTTTCTTTTCTCTCTTTCTTCCTTTCTCTCTCTCTCTCACACACAGTACTCGTTCTCAGGTAGCCGCACAATGAGACATAGCCGTTAAGATGACGATAGTTTTTCTGCGATCGACTCTGAAGGAAGGACTTGCTAAACAGCCTTCGTCGTAGAGGAAGAAAATTTCATAATAGGTGGTTTCTTTCAGTAGATGCTTCGCTTTTAACATAATACTTAAACAGGTTATAGTCAGTGACTGGCTCAATAGCCGACAAGAGATCCCTCATGTGACAAGCAAATAGCAAAGGCCAAAGTAAGTACACTCGCTTCATACACCGCAGACCAGGAAAAACAGAACTTTGCAATTTCTTCTGCGGTGAAACTCGCTATTCACGACTAGAAGACTTTTGTTACGTTAGAAGAGTGTTGGTGGTAGGCCGGTTGGGGATCCATGATTAGCAAAGGTAACCACAAAATCACTTGGGACATAGAAAGGACACAGAAAGCGGTACTGGCAACTGCTCGTTTAAGGAAGCAACGCCGAGCTTATGTAGATCAGGAACACGTAAAACAACAAGAAAATAAGATGATAAAAACACCGGGAAACCTTCAACAAGAGTGGAGTTACAGGGATTTGTTGCACGCTTCAAGCGCTTTCTCTCTCCTTTCGTACTAGCGAGCGCGCTGAACGCTACGCAAGAAGGAGGGTGACAAGGGGGCAAGAAGATGCATCCCTTCGTCCGCGCGCGTCATGATCTTGAGCACTTTCTTTTATTTTTTCTTTGAACGTGCGGCTTACTTTCACTGTGAGCGCGCCGCGGGCACGTGGTGGCATCTCGCGGCGGCCACGGTAACTATGCAGCTCACGATGCTCAAATCAGCCAATGTCCGTGGACTTTGTGTTTATAACGTGGTCATTTTGGATATATGGCATCATTTGTCCACAGAGAGGGAGCGATTTCTAGTGTATATGGAGAATTATATGTAAATTTCAGGTCGCGTGCTGCGCTAAATTAACGTTTGGCTCGTTTGTTCTTAGGAGCCTCGACTGCCGATCGGCAGCGTTTTCTGGCCATGCTGAAGAAGTGTTGCAGGGCCCTTTTAATTAAGCCTATCCCCTGATATCACATGTATGAAATATAACTCTTGAACCAGAACGATTGATTTCGTACCAGTCTGATTTTTAAAAGGATTTTTAATATTTCGAAAGTCTGAAGAAGCTTTCAGCCGGAAGTGCTTGGAAGAGAAACTGATACTATTTAAATTTATGAATAAAAGTTTCATCGCACGCCTCTGTTGCATGGGGCAGGCTAAAGGGCCCAAGACACAGTCAAGTGATAAAGTTCTTTGGGTTATCGAATGCATGCAATGTTCATAGAGCGCACGCTCATCGCCATACGCTCTGCACTCAAATGACATATGTTTCACAGTTTCGATGGAGCCGCAGTTGTTGCAGGATGGACTTGCTGCTTGACCGAAGCGGTACCGTAAGCTGTTTCCATAGGCAGTGTTTAGACGAAGACGATGGTACGGAGTTTCCAGATGTCGAGCAATTCTGGATGGGAGTCTTGTTCTGAGATGTGGGTCGATTGAGTGGAGGAAAGCATAATGATGTATCGGAAGGTTCCAGAGCCTCTTCTTTTCTTCAGAAACAAGTCTTTTAGAATCATGTCGAGCCTGCTATTTGCTTGTGCAGGATAATCGTGCCAGCTGGTTTTGTGTCCAAAGAATAGTTATTCTCTATTTCGCTTGTATAAGTAATAGGTACAGCTGCAGCGGAAAAAAGATTACAGCATATCCACGGGTGAATGATGAAGAGCTTGGGCGAAGCCCCTTACACCATGAAATGTTCAGTGGTTTCGCCCAGCAGTAATCAAAACGATAAGCCGCTTTGATTACTGCACGCCATCTAGCGTGCAGGGTGCCGCTACTTTTCTTTTCTTTTTTTCTTCTTTTTTTCGTTTCTTTTTTTTTGCTCACATATTGCACAAATCTCTATGGGACAGTGCCATCTAGTATATCGTCACCCAACTGCAGTTTGCATGCATCTCTAAGGGACAGCGCCATCTATTGAATGATACGGGAGACGCGACGGCGGTGACACGCCGCAGGGAGCGACGACCGACCAGGTGATGCTATAAGGAGCTTCGCCTCTAAAAAATAAAAAAAAATATTAGCACAAGCGACCGATGGTGGGAAAGGAAAAATCGTGCCACGCATTGCTCCCGTTATCAAGCATGCTAAAAAATCACAGCATATCGACGTGGTGAATGATGATGAGTGGGGCGAAGCTCCGGAGAGAACCATCGGTAAACCATGAATGTTCTGTGTAACGCCCCATCAATCATCATATGAAGAGTCAGAAACACTGTGTGTATATTACAAACATGAAACTTTTATTTTTCTTAATTAGATGATGCTTGGCTTGCGTTGTCCCTTCATTATCACGGCTTTATGGTCCGTGAAGTGAAGGGACAGCGGTTCTTGTACGGGTTGCAACTGGAAATTAGAAAATACCAGGTCTATACAGGTCCCTCGGATGGTCTTCTCGCCGCGGCCGTGCAGCTTGTCGAGCAGCTTCGGCCTCGCGGGCTCGAACGGCGGGGTCTTCTCGCCGCAGCCGTGCAGCTTGTCGAGCAGCTTCGGCTTCGCGGGCTCGAACGGCAGAATCTGCTTCGCGGCGTCGACGTGCAGCTTCGGCCTCGCGGGCTCTCACCTCATGATTCTGTCTGCGAGCGCGCGCTGCCGCCGCCTTCCGTGCCCTCCGTTCAGCTGCCTTGTCTTCCATCTGGCGACTGAGCTAAAGAGAAAGCGTGCCAAGAGGGATCCTCATGGCGCGTTTCTTCTGAAATGTTGTCTTCGGGTGTCGTTGAAAACACGAGACGTAGTAAAGAAGAAAGAACGCCACACATGCGAACACGCACGAGAGTGTCACTCGTCAACGTCGTCTTCTTCTTCTACTGCATACCAGAACGCGCGCAGTAAAGAAGAAAGAATGCCACACAGGCGAACACGCACAAGAGTCTCACTCGTCAACGTCGTCTTCTTCTTCTACTGCATACCAGAACGCGCGCTTCTCACGAACTAGAGGTGGCTACTACAAACAAACCTACAAACGGAGGATGGACAGACCCACGGCATAAGGAGCTTCGCCCCTAAAACAAAATTTGAGTAGCGCGCGCGCGCCTTGCGTCCACAAGCCAACCTCCTCGGACCCCGCTCTCCCCTCGTACTCCAATACTCACCGCTTGCCTATCACGTGGGGGTGCTCATTTCCCAGCATGCCCCTGTTTCATTTTTTCTGGCTGGGCTACAAAAATGTCACGTGACGCTCCCTCCTAGTTTTCTTTTTTATTCCTTCATGTTCAGTTCAGCCCTAGGGTGCTTCTTGTTCTTCTTCTTCTTCTTCTTCTTCCCTACATGCCCGGTTTCAGTTCTGTGCGGCATGTAGCGAAGGGTGTTTCAGCTCCACTAACGTCGTCGGATATTTGTTGGGCTAACTGTTACCTTCTCCCTTCTTAGTGGACCGGTGGCGAGTAGTGGGACTTGCCCAATTTTTGTGGCGCATACCTGTTCTGTCATTGACTGACTACACGACACACCGTGACGACATTAGACGCCGAGAAGCCGAGCCCCTAAGGTGCTTCGCGCCTAAGAAAAGCTCACTCAAAAAAAAAAACACACACACAGAATAGATAAGCGAAGAGAAAAGAGATAAATAGACATAGAGAAAGAAACAGACATGAGCCCAGAGAGAGAGGATCTTGCTAAGAACACGCTAATTAATATTGTTCTAATTAGGACCTTGCTTATATTGAAGGTCAGCCACAAGCTCCGCAGTTAGTCTAGCCTTGCACCACTACTGCGAGCTGCCCACTTTTTTTTTTTTTTGCTGTTGCTTGTAACCGAGCTATATTTGGTCATTTGAACGAAAGATGGACGATTTAACACCCTGCCCTCTACTTTGGGAAAGCTTTACTGACCTGCCCCTAATCCGCGATAAGAATATGGACAGAGTCCTCAGAATGCCATTTTTTTTTATCGAGTGACCGAGCGGCCGTGACTCTACTACTGGAGAGCCCGAAGCCGTCCCGCCTCTGTGCCTACAAGGATGAAATGACTTTAAAAGGGGAAATTTTATTGTACATGTAACTTATACATAAACAAAAAAAGTGAAAAACAGTACATACGTTTCACAGAAGAACACTAAAACATTGGGTTTTTTTTATATCGTTTAGAAAAAAAAATTCACCGACGATTACGATATTAGAGAGTTTGAGAATTGGGGACGCAAGACGCTGGGTCCCCAAGCTGCGTTGGGTAGGCTGCTCTTGCGTTCGTAGGAGCAGCAGAGTTTGAGAACTGGGTCAAACGCAAGCTGCGTTGGTTTAAACGCACGGGGCGCTACACGTTGTGAAATTTAAATCAAGTGAGTCGCGGGCCATCCAGCGTCGTGGCCCGCGCGGCGTCTGCGTAGTCTCGCGGCGACCCAACACGTGTTGAGGACCCACGCTAGTTTTCGATATTTGGGTCATGGGCAACGCGAGCGCAAGAGCCCGTGAGTGGCTCAGGTTCTGCGCACGCGCCCTGGTGTCTCGCAAGCTCATTGGGTCCACCAGCTCCTTGGGGGCAATTCTCAATCTCTCCACTGCCTAATGGGAATTCTCAGCGCAGCCTCGTGCTGGGGCAACGCCAACTGTGTTTGAAGTTTTGGCTATTCGCAGTTGTTGCAATGTAACATTTGTTACCTACAGAAACTACCAGCGCTCTAGTGCTACGCACACAACTCTGTGCATTACAGGCGTCGCGAACCAAGCGAAGCGCCGACAGCCCCGTTGCGACAAACGAAGCCAGCCACAGTGCACGTGCCAGCCTTGCATGCGCACGAGCTCCGACCGAGGGGCCAGCGAGATTGACAGAGGAAGAAAGAGAGGTTAGAGGCCAGTGGCTCGGGATATCGGCAGACTCCGCGTTCGCTCTCTTTCGTCCTCGTTCGCTGTATAGATTACGGCGACGGCGACGCCGCTCAGCGCTGGAACGGACGCCTCAGATCTGGGCTCTAAAATGTTTAATGATTTGGGTACTATATACGTTGCCTACCATGGAACAGCAGTAAATCGTCCCGGCGTATAGGGAACCCAAGCTCAAGTTTGCGGCGCGACGACAGCGCCGCGCCAGCCGCGCCGCGGCTCTGTCGGAAAGCTCTGGAGCTTGGCGCGGCCGACTCAGCCCCTTTCACGGTAGCGGTAGCACACGTGTGCACGCGTTCTTGTATCGGTGCGGATAACTGGGGGGCCGTCAGCTCGGCACGTTGAACCGAGATGCTTGCTGTGCGAAGCTGCGCATTTCCGCGATGGCAGAAGCGATCCCACGGAAGTGGACGCGAGGTCGAAGTATTGCTCCGTCGTGCGCTGCCACAACAGTGCAGACAACACCAAGGCACGCGATTCAAGTGTTCAACTGTATCGATTCTCGGGCGTGTCGCACGTGAAATAAAGGCGGCATGCGTGGATAGCTGACAGCGCTGTCCCGCCTTCTATTTTGGCTGTCTGAGCTCATCGCTTTCGTTCGTTTCGACTACCTGAATCGGTAAGTAACGCGGCGCATGCACGCAGCGACTACAGCAATGATTACTCGCTGTCTTCTCGCATTGTGAAAGTTCAGTTGCGGTTGTAGGTGAAACCACTTTGTGTTTTGATTCCCCGTGTTCGTGAGACCTACCCGTCGTTGTTGAACGTTCACACTCACGTTATACCGTTAGCGTTGCGCGATTGGTTGAATTCAACTGAACTCGGCACATTGTCAGAAGTTCAGCGCCTGCAATTCACGCGTCGGGAAGGCTGCTTTATCACGCCGGAACGGACGTCTGTGCATTTTCAGCAAGCTTTGACATCGTTCTGCAGGTTTGCTTTGTTTTTGTCACTTTATTGGGGTGATATATATTTAAGCCAAGGAGGTTTTGATTTAAGCCGCCAAATATAACTGGCACTTAATACATGCTTTGCAATTGCAACCTTGAAGTAACCACCTTCTGACTGTGCGATTTCCTAGCCGCGTTCGCGCAGCAGGTTTTACACGCCTGTCAAGTCGATATCATAAAAAGAGACTGCAAGCATGACGCGAGAGTCGAAAAAACGAGGCGAGCAGTTCATCTTGCTTCACAGTGGTTAAAGCTCAGCTACCTGCCTCGCGTCTTAATCGGTGGGTGATTCTCCAGCGGCACGGAGGACTTGACTCTAACCTTCTCAGGAAACAGTGCCATGGCCGTATAATTTCTTTTTTTCGCACGCCGCAAACGTTTCTTCAAGAAAGTACACGGCTGCTACTGTAAGCATGGCATATCAAAACAACAATCATATGATTTGTAGTCCACAACGCCGAGTATCGATAGCGTGTACGGCTTCATTTCGGAGTGCATGTGGACCATTATTCATCTTTAATATGACAGAATGAGACTTACCTGGAGGTATAGTCCTACACGGTGTAATCGCGACTTGGGAAATGCATTTCGCTTTGAGTCGGGCGTCGTTGTCGTCGATCGACTGCTCTTCACCGTTAACGTGATTGACCAGCCTTTCTCCTTTTATCAAGTTCGCTTTTCGGAAGTGCTTGTCCAGCTGTGAGATCTTTTTGAACCCGCGCTGCAGGCGGTACATTTTGAGGCGCCGCGAGAGCTCTGCACGTGCACAGAAGCGAGCGGCAACGCGGTGGAGAGAAGGGAAAACGCGCGCTGCTGACACCCCAGTTTCTATCTTTCTGCCAGAGATGGCGCTGCCTGTCAAGAGCAGCAGCGCCGCTTAGCGTTGCTTGGGAAGCCTACCGCGAATTCGCCATCGCAAGGAAGAAAATGTAAACATTATGAATGACGTATTGATGGAATCAAATGTACACATGTGAGGCTACTCTGAGCAATCTGTATAACCTTCATGGTTTCTCTGAGCATCTCGCCGATTGCTTTCAGATTTTTCAGTTACGATTGCGAGTTGACACAACGCGGTTCAGGTATTCTATAAATATTTTGTACCTACTTTGTATCCCTTATACAGGTGCTACAAAGCAGTAGGCGTATAAATGTGAAAATATTAGAGAGTTTTCGTGCAGAGAGCCTAGCGGATTGTGGGGTTTAGCCGCATAGAGGGATCGAAATGCGCATGCACAGAGCGCTACACAACCCATACTAGACTGTCCTAGAATAAAGCACTCCGCCCATACTGTTTAACGTACGCACGCTATTTCTCATACTTTTCCCGTGTTTTCGAAATGAATTTGTCGTTCCTGTTGAAGGATTCCCCCCGTTCGCAGCAAATGGCTGTGTAATATGCCTTCGCTTTTCATCTGGCACCTTCGACGACGCAGTGTTATGGGCAACCTAGCGGAGTTATCAATAATGATAATAATCAATCAATCAAACGTTTATTTAACGTGCCCAGGAACAACCATAAGGTCTTTGTACTGGCACACGAAAAAAAAAACAAAGGCCAACATTCATAATAAAATATCAGGGATAAAAAACGTTATAAAATTGCACATATACAACTATGCGCAGGCAGAAAAAAAAAACAAATGCCAACAGTGTACGAGGCTATGTAAGTACAGTGCAAAGCTCGGAGCAGAACAACGACTGGTAGCTGTGAAAAACATCGAGCTCTAAAAAGTAAGCATTGTAAAGACGTTGTATCTTGCCAATGGTCGAATGTTCACAGAGGCAGGCGGTTACATGAAAAGGTCTATTCCCTCTGGTCAGCTTACGTGGAATTCGGAAGTTAAGAGAGTTAAGCAGTACAGGGCAGGATATGATACCATGCACAAACTTGTAAAGAAACAACAGATCAGCGTGATTTCGTTGGCAGCAAAGTGATGGCAATGATAATAATCCAGCAGCGTTAGAACGAGATTCAGAGTCATTTCTAGCGAAACGATGGTTGTAAATGCTTAGGATTTCTTTCTGGACTCGCTCAATGGCGTTGTTGCTGGAATTAGAAATGTCATTCCAGATCACAGATGCATACTCAAGCTGAGGAAGACATAGCGCGGTGTACAATTTTCGGAAGGGCCTAGGAGAACGGAATTCTCTGGATATTCTGCAAACACAGCCTAGGGTGCGAAGACCCTGCAAAGCAACACGCTTAGCGTGAGCAGAAAAGTGTAAAGTGCTATCAAAAAGAGCACCTAGATCATTGATCTCACATACCTTACACAACGACACAGAATTGACAGAATATAAAAATGGCACACTAGATGTTTTTCAGGTGAAACTCATTACCTTGGTTTTTGAAATAATAATATTAATAACAATAATAATAAAATAATAATAATAATAATAATAATAATAATAATAATAATAATAATAATAATAATAATAATAATAATAATAATAATAATAATAATAATCATGTTTGGGGTTTTACGTGCAAGAACCACGGTATTTATTTAAACCATTTGGTGTTTAACGTGCACTGACAGTACACGGGCCTCTAGCATTTTTCCTCCTTCGTAATGCGACCACCGCGGCCGGGATCGAACCCGCGACTTTCCCGTCAGCTGCCGAGCACCTTATCGACCGTACCATCGGGGTGGACGAGTTCTCGAGATTACTTCTAATTTCGAACTTTCCTTGGCTAACGAGATAATCACTATAAGCGATTCTGCAACATATTAGTTTTCATTTTTGTGACATAATTGTTATATAAATAATATTGATTATTCTGTAATTTTAGTTTGTAAGCGGACTTCTTGCCGTTTGCAGATACAAGGTTACTGGAGTCAGGAGGCATTGATGGATGGATGGATGCTATGAGTGTCCCCTTTATAACGGGGCGGTTACATGTGTGCCATCAGGCTCGACAAAAAAGAAATCCCTTTTCTTTTTATGTTGGCCTAATGCCTTGTCTACGTGGATTAAATAGATCCTACTATAGAAAAGAAAACATCCACAGCCCAGTTTTCTGCCTTTTATTGCAGAATGTCCTATTTTCCCCCTATTTATTTTAGACCTTTCTCTGTAGTTTTCTGCTACCAGTGCTCTAACTGTCTCTTACTTATTTCTATCGCGGGCGTGTTCAGCTTTCCATTGTTGTCCCCAAAACCCAAGGCTCGTGCCCAAACGTGCACCTGGGTGGATATCTCCCCATTCAATCAGAACATGCTCCGTTGTTTCCTTATCTTCCCCCCAGCACGTGCATGGTTCTTATTTATTGAATCTCGCTTTATAACTACGCGTTCTAAGGCAATCCGACCTCGCTTCAAACAGTAAAGCGCTTCCCCTTGAATTATCACAAAATGCCTCCCTCCTTATTTCTATTTTGTCCTGTCGGTAGTTACTCAGGGCCGGTTTCTTCGTCTTGTTTTTTTTTTTTTCGATCGCTACCATCCAGTAAGTCCTCTGCGCCTGCCTCACTTTTCGCCTAACGCTCTTTGTTGCCATATCGCTTACACTGCCAGCCGTATATTTATTGGTGAGCCTCCTAGTTCTTTTTTCTCCACTGTGTGTCAACGCTGTTCATATACAAATACGGGAACACCTTTTCTGCCCATATACTATCCTTCATACTCCTTAGCCTTTCTCCGAACTTTATTTTGCTCTGATCTTCCCTCGCCTCAAAACCTACCCATCCCATATCGCCATTTACAGCCTCATTTGTCGTCTTCCCGTGAGCACCCAATGCGAGGTGTCCCACAGTCATTTGATTCACATCCATTCCGGATTGTACCTCTGACTTCATGCACACTACTGAGTTCCCAAATGTAAGCCCCGGGACCATCACACCCTTCCACAGCCCTCGAAGCACCTCGTACCTATTGTATCCCCATAACTATCTGTTCTTCATTATTGCAGCATTCCTCTTTCCCTTTGCCTCCGAGGCTTTTTCCTGAACCTCCGCGTATCTATCAACATCATGTACCCATACTCCGAGGTACTTGTATTCGCTTACCCTCGGTTTTTCTTGGCCCTGCATTGACACCGCCTGATCGTTGGGATCATTGAATACCATCAATCCACATTTTCTTACACTAAGTCATAGTCCTAGAGCTTCACCTTCCTTGACATCAGAGCTGGAAGCGACATGCTGTGGCAATTTCTAGAACTACAACACTTCAATTTTTTTGTCAGTCTCGTCAGTGTTCTGTGTGATAGAAAATTATGAAAATTATGAAAGTACTATGTGTTAATGATTGCCTCACTGTAAATGCTTCAAGCTAGCCGTTCAGCGGAGCATGCTAGTCAGTACGATGTTATCTTTGTATGCCTCTGGTTAGGCACTGAATCCTCAGTTGTCTTTGCCATCGCTGCGTCGCAACAAAACGTCTCCGGTAGCCCATAACACGTTAACGTGACAAAGTCTGCGGACTTACTAAAGTGTCCTAAATTATCTTTTGCTATAGGGGACGCCGCAGTTCACGACATGGGCACATAAACGCTATCCCAGCTGCGCTATAACTCTTGTTCCGCAACGAACGTTTGCTGTCTGGTAATGCTGTTCCCTTAGCCCACGATATTATGCTGAGCAAAAACTCTCTATTTGCTGCCTATATTTCGGCAACTGTGTGATTTGGAAGACGGACCAATTTAGTCACAAAAATATGAACGCGATAGCGTTAAAGAGCTCGTTTCGCAGAAATTCCGGTGTCGGTGCTGGCGTCCTTGGTTGTGAGAGAAAATTCAGCTTTGTTCGTGAGCAAAAATTCGAGATAGATGCTCATAAATAACCAAGAAAAAATGTTTTTTACGCGTGAGAATCGAACTCAGGCCTTCTGCGTGGGTAGTTGGTGTTCTGTCACGGAGCCGCGCTAGTGCTTGAAGCAGCTTCGTAAATAAACGCTGTAAGAACGTCATCTAGTGGGTGGAGTCTCCTTGACGCAAGTGATATTGTGGCAGAATCGTCGAATCGCACCAGGCGACAAAACGAGCGAATTGCGCAAGAAGTGGATGGTTTAAATACGCCCACCCATTACAAAATCTGCAGGTGCCCGTGGCACCTTACGGATGAGTAGTGGGTACTTCGCCAATTTGCAAAAGGAACAATCATGGCGTAGTGGGCGCTTATCAACTGTATACGCAGTAGACTTTCTAGGATAGTTTGAAACGGCCAATGTTACGCGCACAAACGTTCCATTCCTTGTGGCATGGCTGAATGCGATGCGCACGGTGCCCGATTACGCTATCGCATTCTGCTCTTGAAGACGAAGCTCAAGCGTCAACAAGTTTTTACCGACGATAGCGATCTTACACGCCCACACAAAACGAGCCTAAACATTGAAAAAAAAACCAAAATTCAAACTCCATGGAAAACTTTCCTTATAACGAAAGGAGAAGTACGTATGAACGCCACCATTCCGTAAATATAACCTCCGTGGGGTACCGTAATTAGTCAAGGCACTCGTGCATAACAGAAACACGCTAATAATAAAGAGCGCGCTGTGACGGCGAGGTATGGTATCGCGCTCAAGTACACGGGTGTCCTCAAAGGCTCTTTCGCTCCCAGCGCGATCAGCGAGGCAGAAGGGACTGCTTGGTAGAGGTATAAAAGTTTGTGTCTTTTGTCGGATCATGCTTACGCGTAGACCGTAATTGCTTGCGTCGGGCTTTGTCGTGAGGTGCAACAAGCTTTCGATACCAGGGAGAAGCGTAAAGTTTTGCGTGTATACTTCCTTCCTTTTGTTCTTATTATTGTTCTCTTGATATTTTTCTTCTGCAAGCGTCGAGCACCAGGTCGCCTCGTTAATTAGGTCCTTCTCCTGCTTCCCAGGCGGTGCACCGAAGATGGGGGTGCACTTGGAACGTGCCTCGTCTCGGCCCTCGCTTGCTCTGTTTTGTGCTTTTATTTGCCTCGCCTAATTACGACAATGGCTTCTTCGCGGACTTTCGTTAGTTATTCTGACGAACTTGATGGGCCGAGTACGAATACTAGGACTTTCCGGTTGCTTGTTCCGTGGAGTGTTGCATAGAGTGATTGGTAATCTTTATTACATTGTCCTGTCCGTCTTTCCGCAATGATCCTAAACCCTTTTTGCTTTATAGTATGGCATGTGTTTCCGCTGAGACATTATCAAACTTTTAAAAAGCTATGTTTTCTAAAAAAAGAAAGAAACTCTCTTCAATAGTTAATTGATTGGGGCGAAGGACGTCCATAAATGTTAAAAATAATCCTAATTGTTAATTAACTTCATAACTCTATAATTATGTATCATACGATACGTAATGCAATCAACGAACTGCAGTCGGTGAGTTTGCAAGACATGTCAGCATTGAAATATATCTTGGGGAGTCGCATATTTTGGAACATGTTACATCAGACGTGGGAAAAAACTTGTTCCACTTATTTTATAACGAACGTTGCTTTGCGCATCAAAGCACGAGACGTCATGCATTTCGGAGCACACTTTGCGAATGAATATGCCGAAACTAGTGTTAACTTGAGAATTTGTTCAAAGCAGATTCACACTGCGGACTCACCTGGTAAACAGTTCGTTCTCTAGGCTAATGCTGAGTAAATGGCTGATAACTACGGTTCTTTCTGGCTAACTGACAGTAAGCGTCGACTAATCTCACGATAATCTAGGGTATCCGCTGTGATAACAGCGACATCGTCTTCACGAAATTGCACTGCAGTCACATGTTCACGCACCGATAGACAGCAACTGAGTCGTTGTTTTTAACGCTTTTACGCAAGGTAAACTTCGATTGAAATGAGGCACCGATCGTGACCCGCATATCCGCCACGTTTTATAGTTCACTACTGCTTGAATAATAATAACTCTTCAAGGTGAGATGTTCTTCAACATGCGGGCCCCGTACCTTAATCGGTATTTCAGACTCGTCGCAAGTTCCCAGCTTTTTTGTATGCGCACTATGAGATGGTCAGTAATGTTACGTAAAACTTCTCCAAGTGACGTATCAGCCACTCCCCGAGGCGACCTGGTTGCTGTATTTCATATTCAGAGGAATGGAACTGGATATGCGTCTTATTGTGGCTGACGGTTGTTGTCGAAAATTTTTATTCGGTTCTTAAAAAAGAACCCGCGAAAGGAACGACAGCAAGGCCAGTGGGATCATAATGACTTTTATGGCAAATCTCCGACTGTATATATGAAACACTGACAGGGTTTAAGATAAGCGAAAAAAATGGAAGGCGACCCTGATTCTTCCTTAGGTCTCTGGTAGTGGCACTAGCACCTCGGCGTTCCGCTGCCCTGGTGTATTCCTTGAATTAACTTTGCGTTTCGTCAAACTGCCGAAGCGGATCTCAGAGGCCACGCAGAAAGAAGCCCGTGCTTGAGACGTGCTCCGCCAGGAGCCGCAATGATCACAGATGCTCACAAGAAAATGGTCTGCTCTTTTAATGAACCCCTTCAATTAATTTTCATTAATTACCCTGACAGTCAATTGGCCGTTTCCATTAAATAAACCTACGCTGAGATATTATATGTACCCAATATAAATCTTAACTTGAACCAGAATCTTCGATTTCTTACCAGCTTTATTTTTTACAAGGCTTTTCCTTCAAGCATACGTGATTGTGCGACCTGAAACCTCTAACATTTGCCAGTGCAATGAAATGAGATCATTTAGGGTAAAATTGCATGAAAATAAAAAAATAAATAAAAGACAAGAAAGTGTTGCTGTCAACTAAGTTCGTACTGCTGTTTCTTTCTTGCGCGTTTTTAAAAAAAAAGCTTTATGAAAGCCATGACTCGACTTCAGAAAAGAAGGAAACTCTTACGCGGCCGTATGTGGCAACGCGGGCTTTTTTATGGCATCAAACACGTGGCTAATTATGCGTGGTTCTGCGCAACGGGATCCTGGATATGAAGCGGTACCTTTGCGGTTGCGGTGTTATGTATCAAACGAAATATACGTTTCTAATAATAAATTTTCTTAACTCGAGCTGGAAGCCTCAAGTGTGCGAACGACCATGTAGACGCAGAAAAAAAAAACTGCGTGGGATTTTGTTTCGCGGTGTCATAACACGATACCGCCTATTGTCCTTCCTCAGAATACGACGCTGAAGGACCGAAATGCGAAAAGGAGGAAAGCCGGTGAAAGTACGAACCTTACACGACGGCATGATAGGCTTGAAGTTTACGAGACGGAAACTGCTTGTTGAGAACGTGTGTGCCGTCAAAGAAAGACAAAATCATGGTTTTTAAAAAAAGGAATAACTTCTTTAAAGCACTTACAGTCTTGAGTTACAGGCGTAAAACATTGTTTCCCTTGTATGTGAGAGGAGCATCATCTGCTTTGAAGACGATGCGAATCGCGCTCGTTATGTTACGAAAGGACGGGGATCGGTTACGAAAGAATGCGGGAAACTGGAGATCTCTCAATGATACCTTCATATCTGCGCAGAGTTTACGCGGGATGTTGACAGTTGTAACGATGAGTACATAATGCTGGTATAGACATTGATGTATGGTCGTCGCGGAAAATGATTAGCACAAGCGACCAATCACCGGAATGGTCGCTTGTGACAATCTTTTAGTGGCACCAGCAACGAGCGACACTCTCGTTTCCCTTCCAAGCACTTCCGGTCGAGCACGTACCTCCCGTTTCTCAAATATTCAGTAAACGTCGTTCTAGTTCAAGTTAAAGGGGCCCTGCAACACTTTTTCTACGTAGTCAGAAAACGCTGCCGATCGGTAGCCGAGGCTCCTGAGAACACGCGAGCCAAACGTTATAGCGCAGCACGGTGCCTGGAATTTACAACTAATTTTCAAAGTCAGCTCGAAATCGTTCCCTCTTCTTTCTACAAATGACGTCATATACCGAAATGACCGCGCCATATACCCAAACTCACGGCCATTGGCTGATTTGAGCATCGTGAGCTGCATAGCTATCGAGCCCGCCGCGGGAGGCCGCCACGTGCCCACGCGCGCTCACGATCGCACTGAAAGTAAACTGCGCGTTCGACGAAAAAAAAAATGAAAAAAACAAGTGTTCCAGGGGGTGACGCGCGCTGCCGAACAGACAGCCTCTTGCCCCTTTGTCATCCCTCCCCCTGCGTAGCTTTCAGGGCGCTCGCTGGTACGAAAGGAGAGAGAAAGCGCTTAAAGCGTGCGACTAATTCCTGTAACTCCGCTCGTACTAGACGGACTCTAAAATTTTTTGTGGCAGTCGACTTGTGAGGTCATTCTATAAATACCTGGAAAAGTGTTGAAGGGCCCCTTTAAGAGTTATGTTGGATACATGTGATATCGGAGCATATGTTTACTTAAGATAAGGGTCAAATAACTGTCAGGATTGCGTGAGTTCATTGAAACAGCAGACGCTCTTCTTGTGAGCAGCTGGTATCTTTGCGGCCCCTGACAGAGCAGGTCTCAAACACGAGATCGTTTCTGCGTGGCTTCTGAAATCCGCTTCGGCAGTGCGACGAAGAATGAAGTTAACCTGAGGAATACACTAGGGCACACAAACGCAGAGGTGCGAGTACCACTACCACACACCTAAATCAAAGATTGGGCTCGCCTGCGTCTTTTTTTTTTCTACGGAGGCTATACACAGAGCAGAAGCGTACCTGCATTTTGAAACAAACACAGAAGCCCTAAATTATTGGATTGGCTCTGAGCGACGTTGACGAGGCGCACCGTTATTTCTGCGTGTCTACCACGTGAACGAATTACCACCAGCGGAAACCAATTGCAAGTATATTCTTACGTGGCGCATGCGGGATTTCGCAGTGTGATGCAGACTTCACCGTAATAAAATTACAGCAATTTGATTAAAGCAATTAAATTACTTTTTGTTGTAATGAGTAAAGTAACGAATTATTTAGGTAAGCAATTTCAAAAAAGTTACTCATTACTTCCAAATTAACTTTGACTAAATATAGCACGTCCTGTGATTTTCATCCGTGCTGTGACTTTCAGTCTCTAGTCGCCTACCCCTATGTTGACGTATAGTGCGTGACGTGTGCGGTTAAAATGATGTTCCACATTGCTTAAAACCAGGAGTGCTGGTAAAGCAAGCGCGCAGTGGCAAATATGGCCACAACGGCGGTTTATACTCATTGATGCGTCCAACTCTGCGTTCAATAGTCTCTGTCGGCGTGAACACACTAGCGCTGTTCTATTCATCTAAGTGTACATGTTATCTCCGTGTTCCCTAACATTCTCTCATGCTCCCCATCCACCGACGTAGTCATAAGTGGTCCTGGGTACTACTTTCAGGGTTGCTTATCTACTTAGTGCGCACGCGCAAGTACATGAAAGGAAGTTAAGGCCAGGAGGCTGGTGCGATATGACCAAATGGCAAAACACCCCGCCCGCGTATTGCTCAACGCCTTGGTTCGGTTCGCACCAGGCGCTAATTGTATATTCGTCAACTTTCAATGAACTTTTCCTCGTTAATTCTACAGTTCCGAAAAACATAGTGCCGCGTTTCACTACTTCCGTTTCTGCCAGCTTCGCTCGTTGTCTGCTTCCTGGGCTGTAAATAACTCATCAATGCATACACACATCGACACATCACCTTTCCCTCAGGTGGTAGGCTGGCGAATGTTAGAACAGTGAGATCATCCCAATTGAACTAGCGCGAGACCGCTAACAATAAATTGCAGCATACTCCCTTGGAGAGCGAACACTCTACATCTAAACTATATAATGCCGTTCTCAAATGTATGCATTCTTTTTTTGTTTTACTGCGTTGGTCCCTAATCCCGCGACGAATTAGAATGCAGGTCCATACGACCTTCCGCGCATTTCAGTTCACGCCTGCCCGAATTCGGGCGTCGCTGTCGGGTAGAGTGGCGGATGGGCACTGGAGCCACAGTAACCCAGCCCTTCGGTATGTCGTGGCGTCGGCTTCGTGATGACAATGGCGTCCTCATGTACATTTTCTAATTCCGAACATATATTCTCAATGTCCCAAGTACAATAACGTGTACAGAGACCAACCAGTCGCGTAGTCAGGGGGGGGGGGCGCACCGGTCCCGTGCCCCCCCCCCCCCCCCCGAAAACTTTTTTGCCGTTGCATAGAGAGCCCAAATTGACGCTCGACCACATGTGGCTGCCCGTTCCTCACTTCAGATCAAGGTAGTGCCCCCCCCCCCTCTCCCCCGAAAAAATTTTCTGCCTACGCCCCTGACTAACACAAACTATATTCATATTGTAATGATGAACCAGACACTCTAGAATATTTTTCAGCCGTGTTGTCTAGTTACTAATTTTAAGCTGTAAAGTATATGCCTTGTGCACCGCCTATAGAGGCGCCACTGATAGCCACCTAGCGGGCGCCGCCGACAGTGCGTGCGGGAAGCCGAGCAGACGACAGCGCTTTGCACAGCTTTGCTGTGAGGAGATGAATGAAGTTCGCGGCTGCTATTTCCCCTTCGTGCGGGTGCCAGTAATAGCGCGGTACATGTACCGCGCTAGTACAA
Organism: Rhipicephalus sanguineus; assembly: GCF_013339695.2. Classification (NCBI taxonomy): domain Eukaryota; kingdom Metazoa; phylum Arthropoda; class Arachnida; order Ixodida; family Ixodidae; genus Rhipicephalus; species Rhipicephalus sanguineus. The sequence goes on from NC_051181.1 coordinate 109,459,119, forward strand.
GCTAAGTTCATGGATGACCAACTCGCCCGAACTACAACACTTCTGAAATATAGAACGTTTGAGCGAAGTGCCCTGCACGGCGGTCGAACCGAACCAACGCATGCTCAGGCTGATAACTTTGGTCGTCTACCAGTGTCAACATGATCGAGTGCATCCAGCGAGCACCGATATGACAGAGCGAAAGCATTAGAACAAGAAGCGACGTGTTAACCCGCACAATGACGAAGCGGCTCGTCTTTGCCAACGAACAGCGGCGATCCATTGCTTCCGTCGCTCTTGCTCAGGAGGCCTTGCGGTAAGTGAGTAAAACCGTGTTCCGGGCGCGTTTTTGTAGGTGTTTGAGCACTCCACTCCACAGCAATTGTTATTCGACATCCCCTGAAGTTTCGGCCACCACACATACGACGAACGTTGCTTATTTCACTACGGAAACGTGAACAACGCGGAAACACACGTAGAACGACGTAGGAAACCACGGCGGCCGTCTGCTTGCTTTCCCGAGAGCAATGATTGAGTTCGCCGCCTATGGCGCTTCCGTCGGCGCGCACTAGGCCTATGCATCGTCCATTATAAGGGCGACGTTCAACTAGTCTAGACGGCTCGCCGAGTCCTGCTCGCTAGATGAAGAGTATTTGTTTCGCGATGTTGAATTAATACTTCACATCGGAGTGCGAAGCGCCATCAGTCTATAAATGAAGGAAAGAAGATGACCTTTAAGCGCTCGTTTTTTCTTTATTAGACACAATACTAATGAGAACTAACAGACAGTAATGCCAAGAGAAGTATTATAAAGTGTCGCAGGTTACACGGAGAGCTTAGAGATTGGCATTCGATTCAAACGTGGGACGAGGTCGCTAAGCGCGGTGGTTCCAGTTTCGGTTATTCTTGCTCGCAGAATTCGTCGACAATTTAGGCAGACGCTACCTTACCCTGGCATAGACGTTGCAGATAACTTGCTGGGTCTGTTTAGACAGCCACTTTGTGTCACACTTCGAGCATATATTTCTCGGAGAACTAAACGGCGACATTGCGGCCGCACACGGCAACACGGCCCAGCCGGCATCGGGGACGCCATGTTTACTGCGAGAACAGGCGTGCGGAAAACGTGGTGCTGTCCAAGAAATGAAAAAAGAAAACAAAATTAAAGTGTACAATAACCTTTTTCCGCCGACGGCTTCCCATACTTGTTTTATTTTTATAATAAAAAAGCTTCATTTATTCGAGCTAGGTAACTTTGAAAATTGGAAAATAGAAATATGTACTACTTCTTGCTGCTCGCGCAGGCAAGCGTTTTGATTCCGTAGCTTCCACAGTGCTGCCCAGAGAAGTTGTCACCGAGTATATTCCTGCTATTGAATATCTCCCCGCTATGCATTCGTGTTGTATGTTTATTGCGTAAAAACACAATACTATCCGCTTAGTTCTTGTAATTTGGTTTTTGTATCATTGTTTTCATATCTGACGAACTTGTGCATTGTAGGAAACTTTGGTTTATTTGTGGTAAATAACGACGATTTCCCTCGGTCTCACTACTTTGCACCAGTAAAGATAACGAAAGAACAGCTGTTTAGCTGTCATTGCAACAAGAGGAATTTCCTTACTTCAACGCAACTTTTTCCACCCAGATTGCCCATATGTACAATAAAGTCTTCCGTGTCACATTTTCAGAGACTTTAAAGCACTCCCTTTTCGTCCTCGTCCAAACACCGCTTTCAGCAATTGATTTACTTTAAAGCCTTGCTTTGACCACCAGCAAATATGGTGATAACTGCATTGCTTTAGAAATAGGGAAGCGTATTTTGTTGGGCTGCCCAGGTTGCAGACACGACAGAATTTCTTTTTACGGTGAAACCGTTAAAGCCGTGTTGACTTGGGCACAGTGATTTTCGTAATTATCTGCCACAAAAGTCAGGCGAACCCCACTTCTCACCGCCGGTCCACTAAAAACTGAAGCAGCTGTTTATAACTAGCCACAACCAACTAGCCTAGCGGGTAGAGAAACTGGCAAGCCCCACTACTCACCTCTTGATATGGCAACAGCTATGTTCGCTGCATAGCCCAGCCGGGCGAGGGCAAGAGCATAGCGAGACGTAAAGCGTAGCATAGGCCAAGTACAGGTGAGAGTGAAGTCTAGTGTAAATGAGAGTTAAAAGGAAGCGAGGGAGAGGAGGTTATAGAGGAGCTGGCAGAGGGTAACGCATAGCGAAGCAGACATATGTCTAGGTAAGAGAGGGGAGAGAGAGAAGGGTCAGCCGAAACTGCAACGGTGCACTAGTGCACAGCAAGAGGTAAAGCGTAGCATAATCCAAGTACAGGTGAGAGTGAAGTCTAGTGTAGCAATGAGAACTACAGGGAAGCGAGGGAGAGGACGAGGGAGAGGATGTTATAGAGGAAGTGGCAAAGAGCAAAGCATAGCTAAGCAGACAGATGTCTAGGCAAGAGAGGGGAGATAGAAGGGGCAGCCAAAACCGCCATGGTGGTCTGGTGCATAGCGAGAGGTAAAGCACAGCAATCGAACAGGTGAGAGTGAAGTCTAGTGTAGCAATGAGCGTTAAAGGGAAGCGAGAGAGAGGAGGAGAGAGAAGGGGTTATAGAGGGTAACGCATAGCTAAGCAGACAGATGTCTAGGCAAGCGAGGGGAGAGAGAAGGGTCAGCCGAAACCGCCACATTGCTCTAGTGCATCGCGAGAGGTAAAGCGTAGCATAAACCAATTACTGGTGCGAGTGAAGGCTAGTATAGCAATGAGAGTTAAAGGGAAGCGAGGGAGAGGAGGTTATAGAGGAGTTGACAGAGGGTAAAGCATAGCTAAGCAGACAGATGTCTGGGCAAGAGAGGGGAGAGAGAAGGGGCAGCTGAAACCACCATGGTGGTCTACTGGTTATGGTGCTCGACTGCTGACCCGAAGGTCGCGGGATCAAACCCCGGCCGCGGCGGCCGCATTTTTGATTGAGGAGAAAATGCTTGAGGCCCGTGTACTTAGATTTAGGGGCACTCCACGCGGTCAAAATTACCGGAGCCCTCCAATACGGCGTCCCTCATAATGATATTGTAGTGTCGGGACGTTAAAGACTTGCCATTGTTATTAGAAGGGGTAGCTGAGGGGAGAGAGTGAGAAGTATAGATGGTCAAGAGGAGAGGAGGACAAAGGCGAGAAGGGAGGAGGAGCGGCGTCGCAGGTGGTAGGGTGGAGCTTGCGAGGGAGAGCCAATGCACAGCCGCGCCGTTGACGATGACGTCAGCTCTCCTCGGTAAAAGGCGAGATGGAGGATGGCAATACTTAAACTTTGCTAAACCATCCTCTACTTCGACTGACTTTGCTTTACTTTTCACTGCATCGCTGAGGCTTCCTATCAGCTCCGCTGTCCCTTGGTCTTCACGATGTTAAGTCCTTTAAAGCCACGCATAATTTTTCTACATTAGAATCAGACTGGTTTCCCAAGAACAACACGATTTAGAAAATAAGTACCGGGCCCCGTAAGAGCGTTCCTGCCTCTTCGTGCATGTCGTATTTCTCTTTTTCTTTATGTGTGGCGCAAATTCATGATGCATTTATGGAACATCAGACCCTTCGTTTACTACTTAAAAATACAAAGCTTGCAAATGGCTTTTTCATGTTCCTTGAAGACATTAGCTTTTGTTGCAAGCTCTAGCTTGCCTATATTGCAACCATCGCGCTCATCGCATCCGTAAGTGCCATGGTGTTATATTTTCTCGGTTCTTTTCTTTTTCTTGATTGCCGGCCCTCCGTCTCATAAAAAAGCTTTTCTTTCTCCCGTGCCCTTCCCTATCAGAGTACAATTGAGGCACCCACGTATAAACCGGCTGAACTACGTGTACGTCAATGAAGGGTTTCATCTATCTCTCTTTCTCTTGGCTCTCAGAAGTCCCTATGTGAATAGACGAAGAAGTAACTGTTTTTCTCAGCAACCACCTTGCATATTTTTATTATGCTTATTCCCTTTAAAAACGGTTCCCTTTTTAAACTCTTTCATGGCTACTGGCTTCCACCGTCTAAATCTCTTACACGTGTTATCTATCGCCCGGTGCAGGTCGTGCATGAATCTACGGGAACCTTATCGAACACTTCGAACCAGTTTTCCAGGTCTTCAAATTATGATCCATGAAAGGCTGGTGACTCCCTTGGTTGCTGTAGCCGGTTTGCTGTAGGCGACATAGAGGCTATCATCATTGCTGCGGTTGTGGTCATCATCTTGGTCTTCCTCTTGATATCGGGAAGAGGGCCACATTTTGCCGGTATGTATTGCAGGCTGCGGCTCGCTCAGTGGTGCAGGCTGGCGGTGCGGACTTCACGGCTTGTCGAGGCTGTCCGGTACATACACAAAGAAGCACCGTCATGAAACGTCACGTGGTTGTGACGATGAAGAACCAAGCAGTGAAGCCGATAAAGATTGAACTATTTAATGAACCAACTTGTGCAGGGGCGTAGCCAAAATTTATCTTGTGATGGAGGGGCCAACCCCCCCCCCCCCCATTATGTGTCTGTTCGTGCGTGCATTTTTCTGTGTTTATGTATACCGGGTGTTTCAAGAAATGTGTCCAAAATCTCAAAGATTACGAAAATGCAATGTTTGTTCGATGTCCTGACAATTACTATTTCTGTAGCCGCAGGCATCTTAAGATGGCTAAAGACATCATTCGAGACAGTAATTAGGAAAGTTAAATTAACTAAATTTTTAAATGGCGGAGTTAGGAGGTTATGTCGAACGGGAGAATTGAAATCCTTCATGCGAAGAACCCATTGCAGCTTTGAAGAATCCGAAACCGAGACACGGAAGAGCGCAACGGCCGTATTCTGAGACGTTCAGAATGAGTGTGCGTCGTTATATCAACCATCAACTGACATCGCTGAGCGGGTGTGCGGGCTGCGTTTGTAATTATAACACGCATGACGCACATACGTTGACGAACGCGGAAGAACTACACCTCTGTAATCGTTGTAAACAGTGACGTCACTCTGGTCGCCAGCTGTCGCGCTCATGGGTGCTTCGGTTTCAATTTCATCGTTGAATTCGGTTGAATTTCATTACGCCACAATAATTACTAAACATCGCGCGCGCGTATGTGTGCGTGCGTGTGTGTGCGTATCTGTATGTTTGCGTGTGCGTGTGCGTGTGTGTTGATACTTCTGTGCTCTTCTTACATAAAGAGTAGGCAAATATGTCTTTCTAACATGTATGCTAAAACGCATTGGCGAGTTACTTGGTAGCGCCACTTACACGAAGGAAGAAAAAGTTTATACTCACGCAGTCCAATCTGTCCTCTGCTTGTGTCATTTTCTTCTGTGTGCCTGTGCAGTGGTGCTGCGTTGCGTTATTATGAATATGTATACGTGCTGCATAGAGAAAGAGGCATCACTTCCATTCCCGAACTATACGTTTTGATGGCTGGCTCGAATGTATAGCCTGCCTTTTTCATGAAGTCAGTAAACAGCACAGCATCGCCGACACAGTGACACATCGCCGCATCTTCTTCTCAGGGAAACTAGTATGCTGGATTAGGGATGCGCATGCAGCTTCACCATTTGTGTCCGTTATCTCAAGCAGCAGGATTATTAATGATTACCTGTGCTAAATACGCCACTTTATACACTAACATATTCCGTGTCCGTGTGATTAGACCTTTTGTCAACTTCGGTGTTGATATCTGACTGCACTTTGTACCTATGCGCAGCGCTATGTGTCGACGTATTCCATGCCCGCGTGACTGTATTTTGTGTCATATTTAGTGTTCTTATGTGGTTCAACGTCGCGATTCTGTGATTTTTTATGGGTTGAGGGTAACACTTACACGAGCCAAGGCTTATGTGTGATCTCATGGTGCCTTTCCTAGTTTGAAGTTTTTCTTAATACGAGTAGCCGGTGCTATGTAAAAGCGTCACCACGTCTTAAACATCATATGTTTAGAGAAAAAAAAATACATGATCATAAAGATTTTCCTTCTCCTTCTATGTAATTACAGCTGAAAATATTTTAAATTTAGAGTGAATTTCGCGACATTTCATTCGAAGTACTGCAATGAGCTTGTCGCTAGACATGAACTTGCCAACGTCAGAATGTCGAAATCACAGCGAAAAAAAGCAAAACCGAACGGTACAATGTCTTTCTGACTTCGACAGTTTCATTCCCTTTTCAATTGTCATTGTCACAATCGCGAATAGCACCAGCAGGCTGGAACAATTTAGAACTCGGAAGTACAGGAGACAAATATCCTCGCTGCGAACAAAGCTTATTCAGGCAAGGAATATCGACAGTCTAGAAAAGAGAGCCTAGAATGTGAACGGTGCGAATTCGTCCCGCTGAGAGCTGAGACCCGGTTTCTTGCACCAAAAGGAGCTCCCACGACTCCGGCCATTGTATCGTCACAATGGGAAGAAAACGAACTGTGCCAGGAGCGGGAAAGGCTGTACCGATGCGCAATATAGGGGCTTCCCTGCCGAGATCTTGTCTTGCAGGGATAATAGGCCTCCATCCTGCGAGAGCAGCGGGAGTGTGGGAATGAGATGCGTGTAGGGTAATACCCGAAAGGCAGTCACTTGAAGCGGTGTTAAGCCCATTTCAATGCACACTGCGCGCGTGGTGGGTGGGCTTTCGAGAAAGGCATACTTTTATCAGATTTGTTTATTTCTGTATCCTATATATCAGTCTTGAAGAAAAGAGTTTTCAGTCATTCGTGCCAGCATAGCAAAATGATAATCCTTTTGTAAGACGTTTTCTTTGTGGGGATGAACCTCGATGTGCGCGCGTGTCAGTCAATTGTTTCAGGGAAAAAGGATTGCGAATTAAAGAGACTAAGCGTATGTTCCCGTAAAATTTAGACTGAAGAATGCATACTCTTCGTTTCAGTGGTGCAGCAGACAGCACAATGACAAACGGAACTTGAATGTCCACATTGCATTGTGTATACGTCGTCAAGAACTAAATTTCTTCATTTTCTGTCTGCTTTCCCGGGTTGGTCATTGGGTGGATGTGCTTGGTCGATATCAAATTAGTAAATTGAACTTTATTTTTCCTTAGAGAGCAACCTGGCGTAATCGTAACTTGTTGTCAGCCAGCTCACTCTCTATTTCCTATTTTTACGTTCTATGCATGTTTTTTATATTTGCATGGCTAATAATATTGAACGAACGAACGAACGAACGAACGAACGAACGAACGAACGAACGAACGAACGAACGAACGAACGAACGAACGAACGAACGAACGAATGAATGAATGAATGAATGAATGAATGAATGAATGAATGAATGAATCCTTCACCTAATCAATAATTTACTTTTTTAACCCTCCCGGTAACTACACTGAGGCCTTAGTGCCAGCGCGCGGAAAAAAGAATTATAATCCATAAAATGAGAACAGTCCACTAGAGAAAATAAGAACGAAAAATAGGGGTAACGTAAAGAAACGCTCCGGACGTCAGGGCAAAATATATCAACGCAACACAAGCAATTAAAAAAAGATAGCGATGATAAAGAATGTTCATTTACAACAAAGCACAAGGTGAGCAGAAAAGACAAAGTAGGAGTAAAATATTTCTACAATGTTTGCAACATTCAGAATAGCGCAAAGTGTAAAAAAAGATACTATGACTGCGAGTGATGGATAGCGTAGATCTCAAGAGAAAGAAAAGGTTACCAAGATTATCTTCTGTGGACGCTTGAGCGTCGGCAATGGGAGGCAGGTACATTATTCTGTGAATAATAATAATAATAATAATAATAATAATAATAATAATAATAATAATAATAATAATAATAATAATAATCATCATAATCAATTAATGTCGCTGAGCCATTGTAGCTGCCGATACAAGAAAGGTCGCAGAATGGGCATGACTGCCAACCAGAAAACGTGGGCTGGCGCTGTTCGTTGCAGTGTGCATTTGTTTGCTGCTGTGGCTGGACTGGCATGTTTTCCACTCTGGTATTTTCTGCTACAGGCAACAAACCTCTACAGATGTTAGGAATACTGCATTAATCCTACCAATCACGCTCACTTGCACCCTGAGAAATGCGAGACACATCATGAAGTGGAACTGCAACTTCTGTGGCTGTAGCAAACGTCGCGAATAGCGGCAGTCTCCAAGCAGTGAGAGCACGCGTGGCATCGAATTGTGGCCGTTACTACGGAAACGACGAAGAAGCCCAAGGATCGCTGTAGAGACGCTACAATGTGGTTTCCAATAGGACGATAAGATGTGTTGGCGCGGATTTTGGTAATGAAGAAGCGGTTAGCAGCAAGACCGAGATGACATGGTATGCCTCATTCCATGGCCATCTTACCCTTGCTTCTCGTACATCACAAAAGAAGCGATGATAACAACTTTGCAGTTAGGATACCTATTACGCCTCACGTCTGAATGAACGGGATCCCATTGTGCACATAACTAAGATTCTACCCCGAATGTTAGAACCATAATATGAGCGTACTGCTGCAATACATCGTCCTTTATATTGTGAAACCTGTAATAAAAGAGAATATTATCTTCACATCAGCTTCCTTAAGATTGCCTAATGCTCGTTCTAACTTGGCGAAACATGTCCACCTCGGTGGTGCAATGGCTACGGTGCTCGGCTGCTGACCCGAAAGACGCGGGTTCGACACTGCCTACGGCGGTCGCATTTCGATGGAAGCATGTTAGAGCCCCATGTACTGTGCGATGTCAGTGCATGTTAAAGAACACCAGATTGCAGAAATTTCCGGAGCCCTCTACTACGCGTTGCCTCATTATGATATCGTGGTTCTGGCACGTTAAACACTAGAAATGATTAAGCGCAGCTAAGATGAGCAATGCGACACAAATGGTGTCACACCAGGGAGCACCACGTGAAATAGACTTTTCTATTCTTTTTTTTAAACTTATTCAGGCGAAAGTCATAGATACCACATCAAACGCGGGAAGTGACCATCGGCATGGGCCTCGTGAATACGAGTGACGCAACAAAATCATCCTGCGACATCATGATGACGTCACAACACGTAAAATCACATGATGCCATCATCACACGACATCGTCGCTTCGTCAAAAGTGGGCTGATCACGGAAGCACCGCAAGACCACGTTGGGTGCGGAACGTTTCCAATTCCTCCGATCCCGGAAGTAGTGCATAACCACGTTGCGTGCGGAAAGTTTTGGGGCGGGATCAATACAATCGACTGAGAAGAAAAAGAAGCTGACTTTAGCCTTCCACTCGTTTTAGGCAATCGCATAACAGACCGTGTGACTTACTATAAGTCGCTCGCAGCTGTCGCGAATAACCATGGCCAAAATGAAGCTCTGTTGCACAATATATACTTGTATCGCTCACGTGTGGCAATGAAGTGTTGTTTCCGGAAACTAGCTTTCTGAGCGTGTTTTCTGAAGTTTCAGCTGCCGCTTTCACAGCGCGTCAGTCGCGACAAAGCAGTCGCGAGTACGTCCGACACGACATTCACTTTTCTCGCGACATTTTGCGAGCTTGCGAAAAGCTAAAGGAAAAAGACTCATCGCCCTTACTCCGGGCGTAGAACAGGTCTTTGTTGCTGCCACCTACACAGACTGCAAGTCGAGAACAACGAGCAAGTGGGGAAAACGAGTCTGCCTCGGGCACGCGCGCGACTACGCGGTACAAAAATTGAACGGTGCGTATTTTTTTTTCATTATTATTTCTTGCCTGCACTCGACATCTACAGAAGCTAAGAGTCCGTAAGGTTGTCGTGCGCACCTGGCGCAAGCGAGCAACTTCACTACCCACTTTGCTTTCGCTATCAGTTCATGCCTCCGATCTACAGCTTTTTACCACGACGTACTTTCCTTCCCTTCGGGATTTCGGAGCAGTTTTCTTTTACAATTCTTGATACATTCAGTGGGAGTACAGTTACTATGCATATGAATTTGTCCGGAGGGCCTGACTGTAGCAGGTTTCAGCAGCGCTGATATTTCTATAGGAAAAATAACAGCGCTGCTCGGTCGCCCTATGGGGCGACCGAGTTCATCGGGAAAGTCTTGCTGATGACGTTTGCGTTTACTCGGCCGTCTTCGCTAACACGTACGCTGCAGTAAAACCTCTATATAACGAACTCGGCAATTTACTTTGTTTTAATTTGAAATGCCACCTTTTGAGCAAGCTATAATCGCCAAAGGCTTCTTTCTTGCGCGGGAATATTCGATAGAGTGTTTGATTATTACGACAGTACAAGAAGCTAATTTTAATAATGTGAAAAAAAAAAAGATCTGTTTCATTGAACCTGAAATCCGGTGACCGGTGCTTGATGCTGAGCTACACTGAAATCGTGGGTAAACCCACTTCATTATGTTTAGCTCCAAATACAAGGAATTTTATGGCTATGATCTTGTACAAAGTGATATGCTTCGTTTGAGTGGCAATTTAGTTTTACTGAAATTCGTTCTATCGAGGTTTAATCGTAAATAGGATAAAGCAAAAAAAAAGGCGTATCGTACTTACGTCTGTAGCGCGGAGCAAATGATAGATCATGCACTGAGGCAGAGCTACATGCTTAACAAGCCAAATGGATGGCTCAGTCTAGTCAATTATAAATGCGGGGAAATCATTGAAGTACGCCCGACGCCTCACTGGAATCGCACATGTCGTGCGTGCCGAAGGGCAACATTGTCAATGTTAGACTCGACAACGCATGCGGTACCGATCATTATGCATTCCTTCCTATGCACGCTGATGTCGATATATATCTGTACAGTTTGGTTTCGTCAACCGTGATAGTGTTGTCGTGGAGATGTAGCGGACTGCTGTGGCTTTCTGGGCTGATCGTGCTGTGAGACCACGCTCCGAAGATCTTTCCTTCACTAAAGGGCCGATCATCTAGTCACCCCAAGGCACACTGGAGGGTCCGGCCTGTGATACGTTGCACTGTGTGTGTGTTGTGAAATGTGTGTGTGTGTGTGTCTTTCTCTCTCTTTTACTCCCTTACTCCCCTACCCATGTGTAGGGTAGCAAACTGGACGTAGTCAAGTTAACATCCCTACCTTTCCTATATTCCTTCTCTCTCTCTCTCTCTCTCACCCCGCCACGGTGGTCTAGTGGTTATGGCGCTCGACTGCTGACCCGAAGGTCGCGGGATCGAATCCCGGCCGCGGCGGCTGCATTTTCGATGGAGGCGAAAATGTTTGAGGCCCGTGTACTTAGATTTAGGTGCACGTTAAAGAACCCCAGGTGGTCGAAATTTCCGGAGCCCTCCACTACGGCGTCTCTCATAATCATATCGTGGTTTTGGGACGTTAAACCCCAGATATTATTATTATTATTATTCTCTCTCTCTCTCTCTGTAGCGGACTTTTGTGGCTGTGTTAGCTAGAGTTTCTTGATGTTCGAGAAAATGCTAAGAAAGACTGTTTCTGTGCAAAAAACAACATTTATATGTTTACAAAACGGCCTCTATGAGGCAAATAACTGTTGCAGCCCTTCTTTTTCTCTGAAGTTAATTTTCGTTTCATTCTACTCTGTAATCTACAATCTTCTTCTAAAGTGAAATTGGAACTGGTCACTATTGATATAATGGTTCTATCATGCCGAGTCTAGCTGGCATCTATATTACTGAAAGTAAGCTTATGGATATCAATGAACTAAAATGTAGTTATATGTAAATCGATTAGTCGAGGCGTAAGTTACCGGAATATTAGGGGGCTCTGCGCCTCTGCCGGTGATTAGGCTAACGACAACATCCCACTCTAGTCAAATTGAGATGTCGCTTTATCGGCCTTTACCACAAGCAGTACATGTCTGGTGGGTACGGAGAGGATCGTTCGAAAGTACTTAGCGCCAGCGACAGCGACCGCTCGCTCCAATGTATGCGCTTGTACGCTCAATGCCGCGGTAGTTTAAGCCGGTAATCTAGAGCATGCTGTCTCTCGGGCGCTGAAATAGGTCGATGATTCTCCGTCTCTTTCCGCATTTATTCGACTTTGAGAACTATTGGGCTGTAAGAAATTCGTCTTGCGTCGTAGGTTGTAAAGCGCACGTTTAGCGCCACCTGCTTCACAAGTGTAACTCACACTATATATATCCTCGCTGTACGGTGACAATGAAGACATGGGGAACCGAGACACCTGGGGCCGTACTCACAAAACTCACTTACGAGCAAACTTTCGCGTACGAGAAAATTTGTCGCGTAAGTCGATTCACGGAACGAAAAAAAAATGATGTCGTAAGAGGTTGTCGTTATCACATCCGCCTCTGCGACAAAGCGTGCTGCAACTGTCCAGGAACGTGTCAGCGATGGTGATGCAGTTGCTATATTTGCTGACGTCACCGCAAAAAGCTCGTAAGTGGATTCACGAAGCAAAAATATGCGCAAAAAAAGCGTGCCTACCGGGAACTCCTAACAGTGGTCCGGATCACTCTTACGAACAACCTGGAGGTTTAGAAAATGCAAGCGCGGCAGGGTATTTAGGTGCCGTGGCTGAATTTGAGCTTTTTCGGGGCAATGTAAGGGTTCACGGCGTTGATGCATACACGGCGTATGTGAAAACACGCATCTTGAAGAAAAAACGTCATCTCAAGACCCGGACAGTGAAGGCGCTCGTATTATACGGCTAGAAAAGCTGAATGAGAAGTTGCCCTTTGTCTGGAATACACCCAGCGTCGGTCAACAAAGCTCAGATCTGTATTTGTCTCGCGTCTCCTCATATGCATTCAAGAATTAGACTGAGGTCGTCTTCTCATACACAAGCAAAGTAGGATGCGGCAATTCGTTTGAAAGAAGACGTGATTTCACAGCGTTCCACAAAAGAAAAATCTATTTACTCAGCGCATCACTGAGAATATCAAAAAACAAAAAAAAAGAAAAACTGCATTTGCGAAGAATATCTAGGAAACAAAAAAAGAAGAGGAAAAACATAATGTTTTGGCGAAATGCGTGATTCGCATTCTTAAGTCATTGCTGGGGAGCGCAAACTTTCCTATTTGCGATGCCTAGAAATGAAATTCCACTGAAAGCGGCATTTCCACTTGTGCTAAATCTGCAGAGCGGTCCGCCGTTCCCAGATAACGAGGAAATGAATTGGGCCGAAAAGGATATCGCTGGCCCAATGCCAGAAAGCTATCACTGCACTTCTTTACTGTCTTTGAGCAAATTTAACAACAATGCCAGAGGCATTGATAAACATATGCGCATCTCTAATGCGAGCGTAGAGGCAAATGCGTGCTCTAAAGTGCCTTGTCGCCCGGCAGACAATACAGAAAACAAGTGCAGAAAGCATCGTTTGCCACGTCTCAATCAATAAAAATTTTCAGGAACGTTTTCTCCTTTTGAGGTAGTAAATATTGCCTCTACTACTTAGCGGGTCAGGGCTAGTAAAGGGCACTACTTTCGTACGCGATAATTTAGTAAACGTTACTAACTCTATCCGCTGCGGTATGTTATGCTGTAACTGTGACAGTGTTACAAAACATTTAGCATAATTATAATTTTCGTAATTATGTTGGAATAGCAATCCTATGTTACGTCATGGGACACATATATGCAAGTACTAAGATAGAAAAAACCGGTCCAAAGCATCAAATGTAAGTGTGGGTTCATGGTTATTTCACCTGTACAACGTGTACGCGCGACCCCAGACTAGGGCTGTGTATATATATATATATATATATATATATATATATATATATATATATATATATATATATATTGTGACGTGGTTTATTGACGCGTCTAGAGTAGGGCGTCGGAGAGCGGCGGGCTTCAAGCAGCCAAAATCCGGGCAAGCGCGAGCTGGAGTCCCCTGCTACTCTTGACACTGCGGCTTGCTTGCTTGCTAGCTTGCTCGTGTGTTTCTTCGTCGTCCTCTCTTCACTATAAATATATATATATATATATATATATATATATATATATATATATATATATATATATATATATATATATATATATATATATATCCTTTGGGGTGCTGTTAGTGTGTATATTAGTGCGTGCCTATATGAGTGTGCCCGGCCCGGATATGGGCCGGGCACGTAGCACGTCGGCAGGATAACCGGTGGTCATTAAGGGTAACTGACTGGATTCCAAGAGATGGCAAACGCGTGAGGGGGAGACAGAAAATTAGGTGGGTAGATGAGATTAAGAAGTTTGCAGGTATTACGTGGCAGCAGAAAGCACAGGACCGGGTTGATTGGCGGAACATGGGAGAGGCCTTTGCCCTGCAGTGGGCGTAGACAGGCTGATGATGATGATGATGATGATGATGATGATGATGATGATGATGATGATGATGATATGAGTGTGCGTTCGTGTACATTGTTATTCGAGAATGTCATTGTGGTTTCTATGTTTCTATTTACCAGGGTAGTGGCACATGAAGAGAGAATACTATACGGTTTCACTTTCGTATTTGAACTTTCCAAGGTAGTAAAGTTACTAACTTGACAATTACTACCTTTAGTCTCAGGGTAGTAAATACATAGGGAGTAAATATTGTGACAAGTGCTTACTACCTCAAATTTAGTAAGTAGCACTGTTTTCTTTAGCGTCTCCCTCTTCTAGGTCTCTTTAGAAAAGCTGGAAATGAAAGCAGCAAGATACGAAACCACTTGCCAACACTCCTTTTCGCAACCGGCAAGCAGATTACGTTAACGTGCGCGTAAATTTCTACGACAAACCTTACCCATCAGTTTGTTCTTCTAATCAACGTCTGACATAGACAGACCTCAAACACTCATCCCGCAGACTGCTTGAACAAACGTGCCGCCTTGTGTAAACACAACGCAGTACACAGATGCTCATCGCTCTGGAGGGCGTCGTAAAAGAGCAAAACATTAATAAAGAATAAGGAACATGGGATGGTAGTTACTACATGGACTAGTTATGGCATCGCTTAGGCAAATAGTTCAGAATATCCTATGCACAAAGACAGAGAGAGACAAAGTAATGCCTCTTATTATAAAGAAATGAAGAGCGGCATAGGAGAACACACAGGCGGGAGGTGTTTAGAAAACTGTCAGGTTGCTCCTTTTGAGGGTAAGCACTACAGTGGTCTGGAATATTTTATAAATAAGCATTGGAAAATACCTTATTTGCCGTGCGCAAACCAGCATAAACTCACGACTTTCAAACAAAAGGTTTGGATTTGTTAGTTATTTGCGCAACCACGCAGTTTTCTAATCGACGGCCATATTCAGTAAGCACTCCCTGCCTCGTGGCGTCATCTTCGTTTGTTTCTACAAGAGCTTGAGCACGAACGAAGTTTCATACATCAGCAGAGAACATTGGCACACAAACGAAGAACAGTTATCCACCGGGGCGTTAAGATGTATGCATACAGACTTAGATTACTTTCTTTTTATCGTGCGTCATTTTTCGCTCCTTCGAAAATACACCATCATCACGATATGCAAAGTAATACTACTTCCATGCGCACTCCGAATGTTCTTACAATTCTCGTGCGCTTTAGTGTTTGCTCTTTGGTGAGTTCATGCGTAATTGCTCCCATTATCGCATATGTGAATTCAAGCGGCGTCTTGCGAAAGCCCTTTTTGTATATTATTGCTTATTTGGCACATAAGAGCACTTAATAATTATTACAGCCCGCGCTTCTCCATATCGAGGTGGCAATTGCGGCGTCACTCATAAAAATATCGTGGTTTTAGGACGTAAAAGGACAACCATTATTACTATATTATTTCTGCGCTATGTATTCGGCTTAGGGATGACCATCCAACACTCCGAAATCATATGCCTTCAGCGTCGCCATGGACGTCATACATTCATGACCATGCCGTCTACATGATGCCATCGTCATCATATTGCGTCGTTGTCATACAGTCAGCGTCATAGTGGTGTTCTATAGTTTTACCGTCGTGATTCTAGCTTCGTCATCCCATTGCAGTCATGTCATGCTCATTCTCTGAGTGGGTCCCTAGACTAATCTAAGCTCGCTTCGACTGAGGTAAGCATGTCAGAAAGCAGATGCCTTTCGGTTCCACTGCTTTTGAGAAACAGATGTTCCTTCAATTTCGTTTGTGTTTTGTTACCTCAGTAGTGGATCACCCACATGGATCACGCAGCACTCACAAGGCAGGGAGCTTGCTCCTGGCTAATTATTAACGATCTCACTTGCCGCCGGAGCCATCACAAATCCTGTATTAGTCGACAGTTGCTGTGTCAGCGCCGGCGCTCATCAGCACAGCAAAAGCAATACTTTCAGGCTAGCACTGACATATTTTGGTGTGGAGCATAGTAACACCAGATACAAAACACTCCAACATACTAACACAGATGGTTATGTTACAGCTCCATCGACTTCTTTTGGTTTGTGGACTAAGTATGGCTGAATAGGTGAATATCGTTATTTCTGCCGAACTCAGTAACCGCACGTAGGCTAGATCCACTGTGTTAGCTGCAATGCGGGGAGCTTTTGCTAACATTATAAGTCGGGCAGCTTATTTCTGAGTCACCTTGATTCACGAAGCGACCCTGCACGCCATGACATCGCCACACACAAAAGAACAAATCTTCAAGGACACTAGGGACCTTCGGGCGCCTATGTTTCGAAGCCTCTGGACTTCGTCGTAACGTCGTGCGCCAGTGCTGACCAGCCCATTGCGGTTTTCAACGTAAACTTCACGTTGAGTGTTCTTCGAAAGCAACACATGAAGGGGCATCCCTATACCATTCTCTAGAAAACACGCAAAACTCTGGTGCGCTCATTCACTTTACATATGCAGCGAACACTCTGGTATAATGCAATCCATCAGTACAGACCCAGTATAAAATAAACCTCTTATATACCACGAGGCTTAACAAGGCAAGGTAAAGCACGCCTTCCCCGCGTCAGATTTGACGTTGCCAACACGATCTTTTTCAAGCACAATGTTCAACTTACGGACTCGCCGATGTGCCCTGTAGGCTTCCGAATTCTACTGAAGGCTTTCAACATGTTCTGTACGACTCCTTCTCCTCGTAAGGGAGACAGTCTCTGAATGCGACACTACACTTGCAAGTCAGCTACAGCTCGGAGTTTGAAAGTACTCAAGGCTCACGGCAAAGCGACGCCATCGCGCTACGGCATCTCGGTGCATATTCTAACATTACGAGCAAAAACCTTTCCCGAGCGCTATGATGAATAATAAAACACTTTGACCAGTAAGAAGGAAAACAAACCAAAACGTTGCTTCGAGCCTTATCGCTACATCTGGACTAGTATATCATCGAGATTTTCGCAAAGTCTTGTTCAAAACTTGTGCCGTCGTCGCCTATTACTGATGCTTCCTGTGACTTCTTGTGAACGTTTCCATTTCCTCTTACTAATAAGGTCGCAGAAAGGTGCGTACAGGAGATATATAGATTCGTAGATGTGACCGCATTTCCGCCCTTCCTACTGTAGTTCCGCCTTCCTCCGGAGATTCTGTTCAGCACATAAATTTTTGCTATTTACGTATCACTCTAAGAGTTACTTATGTGCATTACCATAAGATGCTAGCGTATGTGAGGCCGGGTCTTCGTGTACATTTAAACACTTTCAGACTGACCCATGAGAATTTAACGCAAATTTTGTTTATCCTATCAGGCAAGCTGGCTTTTTTAATAGTTATCGTAAACTGATTGCTGTACTGTTATCCTTTCATCCACGTGTCACTTTCTCTGCTATCTTTTTTTTTATTGGAGGCACCTTCTCTTCACAAGCGGAATAAGATTAAATGCAATCCACGTGCGTTACCGTGGCACAATGTTTCAACGTCACTGCATTTGACAGGTTGCCACTGTTCACTAACTTGTAGTTGCCGTCTACGGATGGCGTAAGTGAATCATCGAGAGCTTTTTTTATGGAGTTATTGGCCGCAATGCGACAAATCCAGGTTATTGCGACACTCTTCTGCATTAGTTGAGGAGCTCGGAGAAAGGGGAGACTGGAAAAGGGCGGGTAGCGTCGCACTTTGTTTTCTCCATAACACAGCATTAAAGAAACAAGCAGGAAAAAGAAGCAAAAAAAAAGATAGAAACTCCGTGTCAAGTCTAGTTACTGAAAAGGGTGTTATCTTGACGGGATACGGGCTCCATATCAGGGTAAGCGCGTCTTCCTTTTTTTGTGGGGATAATTAGAAGGTTTCATTTTTTTCATGCATTATGTTTGTTCGCAGCACTCTGCTATATAACCAATAGACGAGGTAAAATAAAGCAGATGGGTAAGACTGTTAGGGTTACTCAACCATGACAGGGCTGTCTGTTGTCAGGAACACTTAGAAGAACGCGACCGACCGACGGTGACCTGCGGACCCAGCAGAATAAGCTGGCGTTGTGTCGTCATGAGAAAGCGTACAACAAGTAATGTAACAAGCAAACAGTGCCTCCCCCCCCCCCCCCCCCCCGTAGCCGCTTCCGACTTAGAGGCGCTACCGAAACCCACGCCTAATAAATAGAAGGAAAAAAGCTGTTAGGAATGGTGCAGTGATGTGCTCACGATACTTGACGGGCTTAATAAAGCCGAAGCCACACGAGTGCCGATATTACCAATTGTGGTTGGAAAATCAAAGTGGCGTACGCTGTTGATTGCGTTATTTTTTGATAGCCTTGTAATGATGAGTGAGAAGCGACCGCGTTGTTTTTTGATAGTCTCTATAGTGATATATGGCTGCCTAAAGCCACAATTCTATATTGAACGGCGCAGAGCTATAAGTGGAGCAGCTGCGTCCTACAGACTTAAATGGTCACCAGACAAAATCCACATCTTGCACAAGCACATGCCTAGACACAACTTTCTGAGAGTAGCGTTATTTTTTCACTGCGCTGAACTTGAATTTCGGCCGACAGGAAGACTTTACGTTACTAGAAGCTGAGGAGAGTGCAGAGGGAGGAAGTTCTCACAAAGTCGCACAGTTGCTTCTGGTTTGGAGCGCCTGTTTCCTTGGTCTAATCCGTAATGTGCAGTACACTGTTTCACTATGTCCACGATCAGCCCTTTGTTGTCGGTGCAATCGATAATGCTGCTATGGGGTCTAGTAGCAAGGTAAATGATTCGGGAACCAGTATGACATATATAAGGAAAAAAGGTGTTGTCCCATGACAGCGACAGCCGTTGGAAACGAGCTCTGCCAGAATTTTTTTTAATGCGAAGCATTTCTTGGCGAACCCAAGGCACTTTGAGCGTTTCTATCTATCTATCTATCTATCTATCTATCTATCTATCTATCTATCTATCTATCTATCTATCTATCTATCTATCTATCTATCTATCTATCTATCTATCTATCTATCTATCTATCTATCTATCTATCTATCTATCTATCTATCTATCTATCTATCTATCTATCTATCTATCTATCTATCTATCTATCTATCCGCCTACGTCTGTGTGCCCTCGTGATCGCCTCCTTAACTTAGTGTAGACCTAAATTGTCATGGGAGGGTAAGAGGGCGAACATAACTGACTGGTCATGACATGAATAACATGAAAATCGCGTACGTCGTAAAACGCTTTCCTCCAGACACGTACGGCATTCAGGCGTTGCTCGACCACGGCGGAATACGCTAACGAAAGTTACGCATGATATTAGTGAGTAATAGCTAAGCGGCTCAGCGGGCCAGCGGGTCCAGCGGAGGAGCGGAGAGAGCAGCGGAGCGCAAGACGAAAAGAAGAGTAATAGCTAAGCGTCGCCCCGCTCGTTTCAGCGGATTACAGCGGATCGCATTGCTGCGCCGCCTGTTGAACAATGTTGAAGTTACTGTCGATCGAGCAGAGGCTTTGCTTCGTCACCTGCCGAATAAAATTGAAGCTACTGCGAACACAATATTGCAAAAGGCATTTTTTCTTAGGTTTCAATTGATTTATTGGAGGTGCAACCGACGACATGCCGCCGCCGCCGCTTGTGTTGGGGGCTGCCATCTTGGTAAACGCTCGCCCGCTCGTCCGCTGCGCACGCTTCGCTGAGGAGACGTAGTGAGCGGGTGAGCGGTTAGTTCCGTAAAGACGCCGGCTTTCCCAGCGTGCCGCGCATGCGCAGTTCGCCTCCCCGCTCGTCCGCTGGGCGAGCTGGCTCGCAAACCCGCCCAGCTATTACTCTCTATTCACATCATCGCACCGTAGCGTGCACTTAGTTTCGATAACACAGACGTGCGTGCTCTAACGTGGGTTCTGATACTACGTCTGCAGACCATAAGCTACCATTCAAACGTCAGTGTAGTCGGCGTGCCTGGTAAGCCCACGATCTGCACACAGCTCCTCCATTCGCAAAAAGCACGTCGATCCACATCGTAACGCTTGGCTCAAAGCCAAAAATGCAGCATTGAACTACTGGCTGCCTGCTACACATGAAAATGATCCCGACAATGCGTGTGATCGGCCGAACGTTTCTTTTTTTTACAATCCTCATTGGCGCACAGAGCATAGGCGAAGTGTATGTAACCTATAAATAGCTTGCATAGTCACTTTTTTTTTCTTTTATCAAGGCGACGGTGCCGACGAGAAAAAAACACTCTCGGCCTAATCAGAGGGGCTTACGCGCCAAACCATCTCGTTATCACTCGAAAAAAAAAGCTTTCAGTATGCGGTAAAAACCCCGTCCGTTATCATTCCACATCTTTCATCTGCGTCCTGTCAACCAAAACAAGGCCAACATGTGTTCCCTCATCACAGTGCTTGTTGCGAAGGTTCACCGGTGCTTGTATATAGCGCACGTTGCCTTCATTACCAACCCATTCGAAGCTCCCTCAGCGACCTGTTTTCTCGGTAACGCCGCGGCCACTCCTCTTTCGACAGCAGCAATTTGGCAAGAAACGCCAGCACGGCCCTCACGTCCACGTCGAGTGCAGACCCACTTAGGCCAAAGCAAGACGACATCGTTGAGGGCTCTGCCGTTTCAACGGCAATGAGGTCACTCTGGCTGGGCCCTCTTCTTCCCTCACCCTATAAACTCCTATGTTGACCTCTTCTTTTCTTTTTTTCTGTCCTGCTGCGCAGTTTGTGTCTCTTTAGTCTGTTTCGTACGACTCGATGTAGAAACTTTCCAGAATTTCCCCTTTTTTAGGTTTATATACACTCGCACTTTTCTTTTTTGTCACTGGTATACGTTGTTTCCCGTTATACCTGATAAAGTGGGTCACTAAATTCTTGCCTCGTATGTTTCAGCATACACTTATCACTTTGTGCATGCTTCTCGGTCGTCAGAGATGCGAGCGCTCGCACCTGATTTCTTGGGGTTTAGGAGGCTTCTGTCGTCCGCAGTCTTTTTATCCCTATTTCGTGTCAAATCATGTCACAGTTCTTCCTATGCAAGCGTTGGGTACAAACGTTGGATATTTGAAACCATCGTTTATCTTACTGATTCTGAAGAAAAGAAAGGAACGCGGCTTATTCATACACTTCAGATACAATATTATGAACAGACTCTGAGAAAAAAAAGAATATTCATTTATGCACGCTATTCAATACAGTTGTCTCATATCTGCTACTCTCTAAAAATTACTATTTAATTGGCTCCTTTCGAAGTAGTGAGCACTGCGGACTATTTATCCAGGGAAGTGTACTAAAAGAGATGTCATACACAAATACATGGTCAGACACACATAGGAATGGAGAAATTTATGGAAGGTATGCGGGAGCAAGTTGTACCAAAATTCTTAGGAATATTTATTAACGGAACGTTACATAGCCTGTTTTTTGTATGTGGTTCTTAGCAGTAATGCTTGAGGTGAAACACTTATGATCTGTACTGTGAACGTAACCTGAACTAGGCTGCGTGTTTGGAGCTGCAGTTCATTGAGTGATTTAAGGATTCTTACTGTAATATATAATAACTGCAAATTACGTACAAACAATTTTGGTTCGAGACATAGAGAGACATCAAGCGAACTCTCAATTTCACTTTTGATTCTTTAAATTTCATTGTTGTTATATTTGTGTATTTAATTAGTTATGTTTTATAACGGTTTCCGGCAGCTATCAATCAATATAATCTTTTTTTCGAAGCTGGCCACTTGTATTGGAAAATCCGCGCACAATTTATAAAAAATTAGCACAAACGAAATGTTGAGTCCGACAGTGGAAAACGAAGCCTCGTAGATTTTCATGACTAAGTGTAGAAAACTAATTCTTGTAGTTTTTGTACCAAACTAGCACACGCATATTTTATGAGATTGCAAATTGTGCGGCCACCGAAAAGGCTTTATGGAAGTGGCTTGACGTCACCGGCGAATAGGACACGCATGCGTGACTCACAACCTTTTGCTAAAAATATTACACAAGACAGAGTAAGAAGATTGCAGAAAAACATTTGACTATTAATCCCACTTCAATGGAAGGTCCCACATTAGGGAAATAAGTACAAAAAGTGGCATTTTCACAAACTATACAAAATACTAGCACCGCTCCATCTACAGCGGATATTATCAGACCATGCACTAGTTCCCCTAAGAGACGCTTTCAGGCTTTTATCGAAGCGAGTCCTTTTGAACAAAGTGTAAAAAGAAGTTTTGTTGCTCTTAGCCATTTCATTTTTCTCCCCTTTCACTGAGCACTACCGCGTGGCCAGCGTATGAACGCGTTTGTTGTTTTCGCACCATTAAGCCCTACCGAACGGACTAAAGAAACTAAGCTACAGTTCAAGTGCAAGCCACAAACGTATGGCTGTTTTTGCGCAAGGAAATAACGAGGGAAGGTATCCAGGGGAGCGCTCCCCTGAACCCCTACCCCTTCCCTCGTTATTTCCTTGCGCAAAAACAGCCATATTTTGTGGCTTGTACTCGAACATGAACCGACTAGCTCAGCAACGTGTACTTCTAAGCTACAGTTACCTGTACCCGTTTTACACACTGCGATAGCGTGAAAGGCAAAAGAAAACAAGGCTGCTACACTTTTTTCAGGGTAAGCCTTCGGTTGCAGCTGACGATTTCCTTTATTTTTATGCTCTATGCATTGTATGGCCATCCCTTTCCCGTAGAGTAGGACTGCGACACAAAGGAAAACTTTCTTTTCTCTGACGTTTCTCCAGGCTCACAGCTCCAGCGAGGGACTCGATTCCCTCGGCTAAGGAGACTCAGATCCAGTGCTTTTCTCGTCCCCCTAGCAAAATATGGTCTGTTGCAACCTTCAGTCCGGTATCTGGCGATACTAGAAGGTGGACAAACGGGGACTACCCGAAACCAGTATAGCCCTTTTGCACCAATAAACCTACATAAGCAGACAAAAAGATATACAGAGGAAGCGCACAAAACTAGATGTCGTGATCTGGAGGGTTTTATAGGGGTTTCCATGCACACGCTTGCGCCATCAATATTGTTAGTTGTCTTCTGACGATTACGCTATGATGCTGCAGTGTTCCACTCCATAGTAGTAGCGCTCCAGGAGCCAAATTCACAAAGCTTCTCGTCCAAGCGTGTTATTTGCCATTGGCCGGATGTATTCACTTTAATGTGTCCAGTGACCAGATGAAATTTTCTCATACACATATTTATAACGTAAATGATTCATCTGAATAGGGCCCAGTTTGTGTTGCACTAACACGTTTAGTACATGCAGTTATCGAGCATACGATTTGTGAATAGCAGCCTTCGAAATTTTTCGTCTTGTCATGTAGTCATAAGTTGCTCATACTTACCATCGTTTAAGGCGGCACTGCTATCCGAAGTTGTTTTGACAGGGGTGTGGGAATAGCTTATCCTGTTGTTGTCGTTCGTGTTGCACTGTTTTGTAGTGTCAGTTGTATCTCATTCATTCATCTGTTCTGGCTGCGAGGTGTTGTATATGATGGTAACACGTAGACTGGTAGTAAATATTTAAATATAAGTTTCACATAAGCGAATGCCAAAACAGTGGCCGGAAAGGAAAAGGAAGAATCTTGTCTACTTTTATGTCTTTTGGCTTGCCCCACTGCTGTCTCGTCGCATATTTGAGACACCTAGTTCTAACCGTCTGCATATAATAACAGAATTATGCGCAACATACGACAAAGCAGCCGGTGGACACCGCAGCACTTCCCTGCCAAGCGACTGATGTAGCCATTCAAAATGCGTGCTGCTACATTATTTTGATATCATAACAGCGTGACTTGCGTTAAAATCAGAAATTAAGAAATTTGGCTTAGACTCAAGTTTGGTTTGCCTAAGTTATTTCAGTTTAATAAAGCTTACCAATGGGTGGTGGCTTCCTTAGGAAACAAACCCTGAAATCTTCTCCTTTATCGTCAGAGAAGGCTGGTAAAGGCGCATATTTGACAGAGCCACGTACCTGTAGCCTTCTAGTCAAACTCGTTCTAGAAAACAGCCTAATACGGAATTGCATCGTGCATGAACTGTGTCCGAGAATTCAGGCAAATCACTGCGATAATATTAATTTAAAACGCCGCCGATCACATGAAAAAGCGAAAGGTTGATACCCATGATGTTCCAATGGACAACCATTCACTGTCTTAATGTGACGGTAAAGATTCGTTTGCGAATTAAATTAACAAACGTGGTATCGTGCTTGTACAGGAAAACTCACACAAAACCCCGCTAGATTACAGGGAATACACGCTGTCACAACGCCTGCTGAATGACAGCGCAGGCATAGGTAAGTAAGTGCTTCGCATCTCCTCTCGCATCAAAGCGTCTCTGAATCTTTTAGCTAACTCAATATCCCACACATGGCGCGCGGATGAGCACCACATGGTAACCCAGCAGGGCATCTCAGCTCGTTTAACCTAGCACACGTCGTGCATTACCTCGTAGATAGGGTGCGCGGAACGCAAGCGTAGCCAACACGGGGGGGGGGGGTGACTTGAGGACCATGCTTCGTGTAAATAACCATTGCAGCACACGAACTAACAGAGAGAGAGAACAAAATACTATCTTGTCTTATTCGTCTTCAGCACTTGTCTCCTCTTGGTCTCTCTTATTTTGTGCGGAAACCTGGCGCTTTTCATGATGGATTGGTACCAGCTACACCAATTTACTATCGCAATAAATATAGATTTTCACATTCACATTCTTTATGTACCCCTTCCTCGCCCCTTTCTTCTATGGAGCGCAACAACCCCAGTTTCTTCCTACGGAGTGTTCTCACCTAACGCCGTAGCTCAACTGCGCGCGGAAAGGCTGCGTATATCAGACCACCATCCTCACAAAGGCTTTCCCTCGCACCGACAGCGTACCGCGCGGAAAGTGATATGATCTTATCGCAGTTCGTCTTCCTAGGGAACTTTCCTTTATGGTGCAACAGAAAATATTCGGTTTAGGCGTCCCTATCACTCCTACCGCAACGAAAGTCTAATCAGTCAGTCCATACTCATAAACGCTTCCTGCTTCCTGTAGAGCGCGCTCTGCCTCAATTACATCATTATTGAGGTGAAGCAAACGTCTTGCAAAACCTGATCTGGCGCGTATAAACAAGCATTGCAAGGAGAAATGTTACAGAAAAGAACGAAACGGTGCGCACGAAATGCCAGATATCGGCGGAAAGTGAGTATTCTTAAGGCTGTCATAACCCATCAACGCATTACTTATCAAGTTTTGTGCCTTGATTAAAGAGAAGTCGACATTTATAGGAGAAAACTGTGGATCGGCTGTTAAGTCTGCCGTTATAGCTATAAATGTTCAGGACTGTGCCAGCCACTTCTTCCTGTCCAATTCTTACTGAGAATAACAGCTCCTTCGTAGCAATTTTTTATTGTGATCTAGCAGGTTGGTCTCCTCTTCGCTACCTGCGTCCGCGTTCGCGGACATGAATTCTTAAGCAAATTACACAACAGCAAACGGCTCAGTGTCATTGAAGACTGGCGCCTTCGTCGCCCATAATGTTATGGCGAGCCGTCGGCGTTTTTACTCGACGATAACGAAGTGGTGCCTAAGTTACGCACCTCCTCACGCTCGAGCCAGATCACGAGCAAGAAACGATCGGGCCAGCAGCGTTTGGTGATCGTCTACGTTCGACCAACGAGTAACAACGAATGTAGGAGATCACAAACCGCACGTCTTCATACAGTGTCATTTACCCATACTCCAAGGATGAGCAGCAGAAGTTAATTGTAGCGGCAGGGGAACAAACAAAAGTGAACGATCAGCTCGCGCAGCACGCTGGCTGCTTAGGCAGTAACTACTTAAACTTTTGCAGTATTTTTTTATATATATACTGAGTAGTGTGAACAAAAGTTACGCCATTGGTCTGTGGGGATCGTTTAAAAATATTTAGAGCCCTGGAAGATAGAATTCGCATTTGTCGGAAGTGTTTTGACAATTTCTGCAGCTGTCCCGTCTCTTAACAACCATGTCTACCCTTTGAAAATGAAAGCTTTGTCGCAATGTTTTTTCTCTGCATTTGTGGCACAAGAGATGTTCAATAGCTTGTGCCCAATTTGATGAAGATCGCCGGACTCTCCAGTGTGCCTTGAATAGACTGGATGACCGGTCCTTTAATGAAGCAAAGATCTTAGGAGCCTGGTCGCGTAGCATATCAGCCCAGAAAGCCACACGAGCCCTCCTGCGGTACTTGAAAAGAACCTTATTGAGCGACCGCCTGTGAAACTCGGCACTGTGTGTGTGATGTGACATGTGTCTATCCTTCTCTCTCTCTCTCTTTTACTCCTCTATTCCCCCTCCCAATGTGTAGGGTAGCAAACTGGACGCATTGTCTAGTTAACCTCCCTGCCTTTCCTACATTTCTTCTCTCTCTCTCTGCATTTGTGGAACCATTTGAAATGATGTTTTGCAAACCGCAATTCCTTTTGTTGCCTACACTTTTTTTTTCGGCATTGATTAGGGTATAGTGGAAATGTAGTAGAAAGCTTTCATCATAGTGTCTTTCGCAGACCACGTCTGTAATTTTGCTGTTTCTTGCTGTAATTTTGCTGTAAGTTTGCTGTTTTGCTGTTTCAGCTTTTTTTTTATGAAGGGAGGGGAGGGGTAACGATGTCGGAAATGAGTCTGTAACATTTAGCGGTCGCATGCACTCTTTAACACTGTATACAATCGCTTACTGCAAACGTACACAGCTGAGTTTGAATTCAGGTATGATATTTAAGGCGAAATCTGTTACGTAGATTTACCTTATCGGCTCATAGCTGTTTGTCCCATGCGTCACAACACTGTTTTCTCACGCGATTGTTTCGGGACGCTTACAAAAAATGCGGTTACAATAAAGTGCCTGTGTTATAAGTTAGAGCCTACACCTGGGGACTGTTTTTTTTTTTTTTTTTCGTTTGAAGCTTCAGGCTGGCCATAAAGTTCTTTGAGGTAAGCACGAAATGTCATTAAAAATTTGGAGGACGCTTGAGCTTCGCCTTCAAGAGTAGAACGCGATAGTGTAATCGGGATCCGTGTTCATCGCCTTCTCAATTGCTAGCCCGCTTCGGTTCTCGGTGCATGCCTCAGCCGTGCCGTAAGGAAACGAACAACTGTGCGCGGAACATTGGCCGTTTCAAACGATCCTACAACGCCTACTGCAAGTACAATGGTTAAGTACCCACAACGCCATAATTCTTCCTTTTGCGAATCAGCGAAGGGCCCACTACGCGTCCGTAAGGCAACACGCGAAGCTACGCAGCTGCTCACTTTGTTGACGCTTTTGCTGCTGATGATGGTTAACTATCTCTGAGTGCTTTGTAATGGGTGGGCCTTTAAAACACCCACCCGTTGCGCAATTCACATGTTTTGACGCATGGTGCGCTTCTACGCTTCTGCCACTACATGCGCTAAGGAAACTCCTTCCACTACATGGCATTCATATAGTGTTTTTTTTTTTCGAAGCAGTTTGAAGCAATAGCTTGGCTGTGGTACAACACCTGCTTGCCACGCAGGCTGCCGGGGTTCAATTCTCTCTCGAACTTAAGATTTGTATTATCTATTTTATTTGCATCTTTCTCAATTTTTTGGTCACGTACAAGATGATTATTTTTTAGCTCACGACCAACGGCGCCGACACCGACGCGGACGCCGGAATTTCTGCTAAACAAGCTCTGTAACGCTTTCGCGTTAAAAAATGAAATCAGAAGAATGTTTGCAGGTAGAAACATTGTAGATCTGACCCTTACTCTAGGTGTTGGTACTATTCAGCAGTCGTGTTCAGACGGACGGAGTTTGTGAACCGACTATTTTCGATATCCAAGGACACATAAGCCAAATCAATGACTAACACAAACTCCTGTTTAATGAAAGTTCCTGTCACGCTTCTCAAATAGCATATGTGTGCTCCAGAGACATAAACATACTAACAATACCTATTAGTTGCCAGCATAACCTAGCCAGCCATCAAAGTAAATATCTGCGACGTACATACACAGAAGTATATTGAGAAAATCCAAGTAATCTTATAGCTCCACAGTGCAGTTCCCTTGTCTAAAGGTGGTCGTAATGTATTTTGCTGATATATACTCGCTTGTTTACGAATAAACTTACCTTACTAACTTTTGCGATGTACCGCGCTGTCCTAAATATAAGGAACGCTACATCTAAAAGCTCTTCAGTTAGGTCTCTGGCATCAGGAGCAAACAACCACGATTCGGCTGCCTTTCGAAGCTAATGCAGCCTTCAGGGCTCCCTATTAGCGACAGATGTGCTTCAGGCGCTCGGCTCAAGCGTTTCTTCCCCCCCCCCCCTCCTCTGTATCACGACTCTGTAAACATCTTTCGAAGAATCACCGATGGGCGGGCGCTACGGCCAGACGAGCACTCGCTTCTGATTTTGCTATAGCACTTTTGTTTTGTCACAGTTGCTTGAAGGCTGCCATCAGCAGACCAGACTGCCTGAGGGTTCAGTAATAGGAAAGGTCTGGCTACTTCGTGCCTTAATATAGAAAGCTTGTTTGCCGAGACCAAATCAAAAGTGAAAAAAATATGCGTGACGACATTTTTTTTTGCGCTGTATTAGTGGGAGTGAAGAGATAGCTCTTGCCGATGTCGGACAGCGCTTCTGAGGCTATATCTACCAACGACTGAACCGTTTTCAAACTCCACTATCATTCGAAAGGTATCTTTACGACTGATGCAGATACAAAATACTGGCATCTGTATATGTGTTAACACAACTGTATGAAGGTGACTTGACATTAAGATACTGAGAACTCGTTTATTGAATGTGCTTGGAATAAATTGGCTAATGCCTTTAAAAATATCGTTCGCACACACAACTTATGCCGCAAATCAAACCTTGAAGAGCCGTAGGTGCTTGAGGCTGCCGTCTTTATTGCATGTTTACTTACAACGCGAACGAGACGCGCTAAAGACTGGGAAAGGATGGCACACAGTTCGGTGAGTGTGTGCTTATGTCTCGCCCGTTCTCATTGTTTTTTATAAAGACGATAATCTTTCTTGGGATACTTAAAAGGAGAAATTTTGGTCTGTCTGTCCGTCTTTCTGTTTGTCGGCACGTCCCTCGAATCAACCACCCGGCGAAAGTTGAACCACTTCCTTACCGCCCACCCAGCTTGAACTGGTACGGCTGTTCATACTTGTGAACGTTGTCGATCAAAAAGTAAATATTACGCATATCTGAGGCGCAACATCACTAGGTAAGTATTAGGTGGTGTGTTCCTTTAATAGAAAATGCATACATACGTAATTCTACAGACCCTAGTTTCTTAAGCTGCGCTGAAAATGCGACTGCGCTGAAACTTGCCTTCCTCCGTGCCCTCTGTACGAGCTCATTGTTGTGTTTCGGTTTCGGTCCTGTATTGCACTGTACGAATGCCATGGGGCGCCGCTCTGGCATTCCTGTTTTACCCAGGCGACGTGTACATAAAAGAGTAACACACACACACACACACACACACACACACACACACACACACACACACACACACACACACACACACACCACACACACACACACACACACACACACACACACACACACACACACGCACGCACGCACGCACGCCTCAACGCAAACATAAACCTTGTGCACATATTGCGTGTCTAAGCTTTCCCGCGGAATCAACACCAGTCATTGTAAGACCAGCATCGGCCGTTTTCTTACTTTATTCCGAAACTCCTTACACGGGAAAACATTTTTCGAGATTGGCTCGTGGGTAAGCGCCATTAATCATCGCCCGCACGTACGTGGTAGGAGCTCGGGTTTTCCTGCTTCCTCAAAACCTTTCGGTTCTTCCTAACGTGATGGCAGCCACTTCTTTTAACGCAAAGAGAGAGAGAGAGAGTTTTGAGAAGGAGGTAGAGAGCTCGGCCTGAGCTTATTTCCTCTGCACAGCTGAAAAAGCAAAGGTAAAAGAATAGTGAAGAAGCGTGGCGATGGTGACAGGGAGAAATTATGTGTACACGCAACAGCCCTGTGACAGAGTGTTTTCTTAAAGTCCCGGAAGCAGAATATGTGGGCGCAGTAGAGTGAAAACATGTTTTGAGCAATAATTTTGCACTCGAGGAAATTTCCGCTAATATCGCTGCTGGACATACCGTCAGCGGTGAAAACTACTTAGGACTAAAGAGGTTCCTTGATTGGGATTCTCGCAGTTTGTTCTCTTGTTTTGCACGTTGTTGCTTTATACGTGGTTTGTTTGTATCTAGTTTTTTCTTTTTAATTTTTAATGCATTCTTTAACAACACGTTTAAGTTGATGGCGACACTTGTAACTACAGAAAAATAGTTAGACATTAGACGCGCAGTGGCCGGGGGCTTCGCTTATACCTAATATAACTCATTTAGCGTGTAGTAAGAGCATGGCACACGACAACATTTTTGTCTGTGTCTCCTAGTATTGCGACCATCGCCTAACGGTGCTCAATCTGTGATCTCGTGACCAGCAGCAGAGCCTTCAAATGAGTACTTACGCTATTTTGAGGCACATCAAAAGGGACATTTCTCGTTTCCTTGGCACGTCCTCTGGACGCTCTCCACACACCGGAGCCAGGAAACCCATATAAAATATTTTAGTTTGATATTGAAGTTTTCGCAGCCCAGCATCTGCAAGGCAGCCCCACTGAAATGGACGTTATCATGAGGAGCCCAACACACATCGCTGGGTTTACGAACTCTGCGCCCTGCATGCAGCCCGAATCGTTGTCGGAGTCGCTGGACGACAATTCACACATCGTTGTTTACGTGCAACTGACAGCAGACGACAGAGGTGCTGCTATAGGTCACGAGTGTCTGCCCATGCATCACTCAGAGTGTCGGAACGGAACGAAAACCGAAAACGAAAAACGAAGAAAACGATATTTTTGACCGGAACGAAAACGTAACCGAAACTTTATTTATTCATTCGTTCCGGAGTGAAACCGAAATTTTTTCAATCGTTTTTCGGTTCACGAGAAAATTTCGCAATCCGGAACAACCGAGCTCATGTAATGTGAACATATCTCAGGGTACAGTATTAGCGCGTACCTCAGGCACGAATTCCAAAGCAAAGATATGTTGAAATTGTGCGAAAAACGAAAACAGTGGCAACAAGAGATGTTTATATTAACGCAAGTGGACTTTTGCACGCCTGTCAAGCAGGCGAAAGTGGAGAGGGCATTGTCGGCGCTCAAGTTTGTTACAGCGAAAGCTGTTATGAGATCACAACAGCCGATTTTGGCGCCATAGTTGTCAGCCGCTGCCGGTGTACGTGACCGCTATCGCGCGATATAAGAAAAAATTAAATGAGAAACAAATTGCTAGGATCGGATGGGATTTTAATCTGCGCCCTCTGCGTGGCAGTCGGGTCTTCCACCACCACAATGCCACGCTGGTGCTTGTAACTTCATCGCAAAAATACTCTATACAGGCGTCATGTCGGGCAAGGAATCGCGCTAAAATATGTAATATAGCGTGGCAGAAGAGTAAAATACCAACCAGTCATCACACAATGCTAATAGCGCAAAGAATGTGTGGTTTAATGCTTCCCACCAGTGTTGCGGAGTTGCCACTCCTGAATTGGAAAGGCTCTGAAATCATTCTACATTTTCGCGACCCTGGAATGGAATGGGGACAACGCTCGGAGGAACGGAATGGGAATAGAATTAAGCGCATATTGCACTGAATGGAATGGAAATGGAATTACGTCTTTTTCCGAAAATAGACCACGTTTTCGTCTACGTGCTGTTTTTCAAACTTCAAACGTTAGTAAGTCAGAGCCTCGCAAATTAACAATACAGCAGTATTTTTAAAATGGCTTGGTTGATTACAAGCACAGTAAATTTTAAGCAACGCGCCTACTACAAACCGAGGCATAAGTTAGTGTACAAACAAATGCATTATCCCAACAAATACTATTGGAGAAACAAAGGACCCCTGCTCGTTGGTTTCCATTGATACGCCCGCACGAAAATGCCGAATACTCTATGCACAGCCTGATCTTTATCTCACGAGCACTTTAGTACCTGACCCACGTAAATAACTTTTGCGACAAGGAAGACATTGCATACCTGCGCACAGGCGAACACAGAAAGTTCTCATCACCCCATCCATGCTTGCGAGGCACGCTTGACAAGCGTGAGTGCTGGCGAGGAGTGCGGCCCAGTGTTCTGTATTTGATGCAAAGGCACTTTTGTCAGCATAAAAATATGCTATGTCTTTATTTTAGCGTTAACAGATTTAAGCTTAAATAATGTTGAAACACCACCATTCGTTCAAACATGTTGACCATGCAAATACTATAGGTAGCGGGAGAACTGCCCCTATGGGAATTCGTTGGGTGGTTGTACTGCACGGGATATGTCACCAAGCTACTATCCCTCGACCTTGGTAACGTGTTTTGCGTACTTTTGTAGTTCTTAATGCATCTGATGACATCAGCTTTATGGGGCGTTCATTCTTAGCTCGATAAAACTATCAAGATGCCTTTCCTGCGTTGAGGAATTACAGGAATGGAATCGAACTGCCAGGCCATTCCCAGAGTGGGAATGGGCTAAGTTTTTTCATTCCGAGGAATTAAAAGAAACGGAACTGCGGCAAGTTCTCATTCCCCGGAATGGAATTGGAATGGAATAGAGGCGCCTATTCCGCAACACTCTTTCCCACCCACTCCAAAGTGCTCAGCCATAATTCTTCATCATCATCAGCCACAGCACAAAGTGCAGATTATGCCTTACAGGTGTGTAGCGGGTACCGTGATTCTCCGAAGAATGACGCAAAATGGCATAGTGGGAACTTGGCTACTTCAGAAAAATTGCGATGATTTATGATGTAGTGGGTACCTTGCATGTCTACTTGTATTAGTTGCCCCAACAGACAACAACGGGCTCTACAAAATACGCTCTTCCAGCTTTTGCTGTGACTGTGCTGCGTGTTCTACGCAGGCCTGGCGATCTTTTTATCAGAACAGCGGTCTCGCACATCGGAGAGTATACTTAATGACGTGCTGCTTCTGAGATCGTGCTCACTCCCTTAACACAAAGCACTGAGCCCACTAAAAAAATTCGTATTTGTCTTGTGAGAAAATAAATACTATGACTTTGAAATGAATACTGGTTTGTGCTAGTTGGTAGGAATACGTGGTTCAGTTACTTCCTCTCCTCTGAAGAACGTGTTTTACCCTTGTCCCACTTTCTTAATAGGAGGGAAAGTAACTACATTACAAATCGAATGTTTTTTTATGATTGCCTTACCTTCATTTTTTTGCATACAAAAGAAAAAAAAACCGTTACAAACCGTTACGGAAGGTTTTTTTTTTTTTCGTTCCAGAACAGAAACGGAACGGAACTTTTTGCGGTGGAACGAAACTAAAACCGAAACGAAAAACATTTCGTTCCGACACCCTGGCATCACTTCGACCTACGTCAAACTGTGTTGACAGGTCAATGTGAAACCGCGCCCTCGACATCAAAACCGAAAGTTTTTTTTTTATTAGAGTGATGTTAAAAATGCGTTCAATGCATTCCGAGGCACCACAATACTCTTTTTATGGTTCATGACTCTACTGTTTTTGTTTAGACAACAATACAAAAATTTTCAAAATCGTGTCAATATTCCATTAAGGCAGTGAGCAACCACATTAGAAAGTAGCCTAATACGCACAAGACCAACATCAGAACTTCTGCACCATTTGTTATTCTATGTTCAGAGCTATGAGCTCCCATTCTATTTTGAAAATGTTTGTATCAATGTTAGGCAGAGAAAAACTCCGAGCTCTATCGTCGCTGCTGCCTCCGCGCGAGGGCCGGGGCCGGCCGCCGCCGCGGCTGCGGTCGCTCCTGCGGGTCGCCTCGGTCGGCGTCGCTGCCGCCGGGAGGTGACACTCACCAGCGACGAGCTGGTCGACCAGCTTTGGGCCGTCCGGCAAGCCGAAGGTGCCGCCCGGGTCCAAGACTTCGAGCCGTCACCTGAGGCACCACCATCATTACCGACGGAGGGTGGGACGGGACAGCGGTTAATCCCCTCTGCCCCCTGCACCCGAACGAAACTGCCGGACTAACCTTAATTAAAGTTTATTCATTCATGCACTGCCTAACCGGAACGTCCAAACGCGTACTAGACAAAACTTGAATGCTTTTCAGCCATTACCATAAATGAGGCTTCTCAGAAAGCCTAACACAGTCTTTTTCTCTCTTTCACCACTACTGCACTCTTATTAAACTTTGCTAAAATTTTCTGTTGTTTTTATCGTGTTTCGTACTTGGTATGTATCTCTTCCTGTAGCTAACGAGTACTGACGATATGACATTTCCGGAGTGCGGAAACAAAACAAAAATTTCGATGTTTCTTCCGGCACAATTTGTCTCCACCTTTTCCGAACTACGCTCACCAGCTCGTTTGACAAATTCGAACTGTCCGGAATTCATCAGCGAGTGTGAGACGCCATTTTTTTTTTTGTTGATTGGTAGCTTTTCTCCTGCCCTTGCTTTTCGACCGAGCCTTGTTTTTTTTATCTCTACGTATTTCCTGTGCCTTGATTTTGTAGCAGATTTGAAACAGCCAAAGGTTTGAAGAAGTAACTCTGCCGTAAAAAATGAAGAGAAATATTGCCGGCAGGTTTGGTTAACCTTAAGATGAGGGGCTTCGTATTATGTGGAAGTCTACATTATTAACTACCATTGTTTATCTGTAAAAAAGCACGCCGAGACTTAGCCGACGAAATCGCCTATGTTACAAGGCAGAGGAAGTAAAAGTAGGATGAAATTGAACAATAAATACGTATCAGAGCAAGTACAAAGGCATCAACGTCGATTTAAACTCAGTAGTGATCAGAATCAAGTGGTTCCCAGCCCATTTGGGCGCAATTGAAGGAGTTCAAGAGAAGCGTGAAGATTAGCCAGCCGCGCCCTCTCAACGGAACCCTCTCTTTACGACCAGGAATTTAGGGATCGCCTCTTAACATACAACGAACTCACTTAACATTATTACCTAGGACGGAGACTTTCACTGCCGCACTCTAAACTCAATAGAATGCAGCCTGTTACACTGCGGGTATTACAAACACGTAGTACGTACCCCAACCCGCTTACATTCAATAAAGTCAATCTAGTCTGTGGCATAGAAATGAAATGTCACAAATGCGATTATTTATTCTC
Source organism: Rhipicephalus sanguineus (assembly GCF_013339695.2). Classification (NCBI taxonomy): domain Eukaryota; kingdom Metazoa; phylum Arthropoda; class Arachnida; order Ixodida; family Ixodidae; genus Rhipicephalus; species Rhipicephalus sanguineus. The sequence continues at coordinate 109,494,495 of NC_051181.1, forward strand.
CTTAGAACATAGGCTATAGCGCTGCCCTGTGGAACACACGGACTGTACCAAAGAATAAAGATGGTGGCAGCAGACACTACACAGCGACTCAATTCAAGATGAACTCAGGGCCGTCCAGAGGGCCCACGACCTGGTAGTTAGGCTTAGCCTACCTCTTCCAGAGTGGGAGCGGCCCGCATCAGCCCTTAATGAGCCTCAAGACCCAATAAAGTTTTACCATACCATACCATACCATACCATACCATACAGTGAGAAAGGCGAACGCGGACACTTCAAGAAGTTTGGTAAAGACTTTTGCTGAATTTGCTGCCATGTTTTGTCTCATGCATTGTTTAAGCCAGTCACTCCGGTGCCGGCCTCTCCTAAGAGAGAAACTGTTGTGCTGTAATTTCTTCTCCCAGCAAAAGCAAGAAACTTGCACGCACAAAAAAAAGAAAGAGATATCCTTAGCTCACGAGGCAAAACATTGCTCTTCCCTCCCGAAGCGCTAACTTCCAAGACAGACACGGTGAAGACGAGCAGCACTGAAGCAAAGAATAGCATGCAAAAGAAAACAGAGACAACGAGACCACGAAAATGAAGCCAATGAGAATAGACGAGCGAAGCACGAAAGAACAGCCTGCTAATTTCCCTTCTCGAGGTCGTGGGGAGGACGGAAGGGTGGCAATAAGTGCAGCGACGTCCAGCGTCAACATTTGCACAGGCAAACAACACACAGTCTGAAATGGTCAGTGTTGGCCTGCCGAGAAAGGCCGGTAATTGGCATCAGCCAAGACCATTGGTACTTCTACCGTAACGGCTGCTCGCCAAAGGGAATGGCTGGTCGGCTACAACGGCTGCGTTTGTAGTCCGCTCCCAATTAAGCAAAGTGGGGTCCGAGAAACGTGTGTTGCTTGTCTATTTGTCTAAGCCTGTAAGAGTTTCTTCTTTCTTTGCTGCCTTGTCTCGGATTGTTCTTAGTTGTCTGCACTTTGTTGGAACACATAATTTTTTGTCATTGCTTACTCATTATCAGTTTCATGATCATGTTTGCTGCACACTGCGATTTTGTTTCTTCGTGTCACCATGTTACCGAGTTCCTCCATCTCATCTATTGTCTACGCATATCGGCATGTCATCGGCCGTATCTATTCCAGCAGAGACAACTGCTTTCCGTCATTTTACTGCTGAACCTTCATGTACTCGTTTGGTATGCTAAGTGCTTAAGTTTGATAAAGTCACTCATTGTAACAATGAACGAAAGAAGGGAATTTCAAGGGATCGTTTCTTTGCTGATACAACTTTTAATTAAAACCAACAGATAATGAAGCCAAGGAAGGTATAGGTGGCGTTAATTGTGCTGTTTTAACTATATTGTAGTAATTACGATATAAATATGAAGAAAGCAAAGTGGACGAAAAGACAACTTGCCACCGGCGTGGACCGAACCTGCAACCTTCGGATACGCGCCCAATGCTCTACCAATTGAACTACGGCTGCGGTCGTCCTCTCGTCCAAATTGATCGGGTATTTGTGTGCATGCAAACCTGCAAGTGTTAGTCAGCGCCGCTCGTAGTCATGACGGCGAGTGTGGAACACTTTTTTTTGCCAGTAGGCATCACGTAGCACATGATCTTTTAACGAGCGGACAGCAGACCAATAAGCCCTCGCATACTACCTGTAGTCATGAAGTCTGCTGGAACCAATGAGAGAGGTTGAATGATCGCGTGGACTGTCATGTGTGAGTTAAGTCACACTTTCAAAGATATAGTCAGCGTTTGGAAATCACCTGAGGCCCCCAAACTTCTCCAAGTCATGTATGTTAGCATTTCAATTGTTGGTTCATTTTTTCGCACTTCTCTATGTTGCCACGTTTCGTGTGGAAAAAATATGTCTTTCCGTCTATAAGCCCCAAGCTTCTTCGAAATCGACAGCTGTTTCGCAATTAACGTTCGTGTTTATCGCGACTGATTTTATGGTAGCCCATGCTAATTTACTTATTGGACATGTTACCAATCTTGGTTAGACAGTGTGTCCATAACAATGTGTACTACTGACTTGCTACGTGTATTTGTGCGCCTGGATACATTGCTCCCTTATTTCGAGGAAAGCAACAGCTTGACAGCGGTGACGGGTGACAACATAAAAAGGCTATTTCCTGTACAAGCCGCCGCTGGTAGTTCAGAACTGTTCCCGTGTGTTCGTCGTTTATGCTGGGATGACCTTGCACTACGTCACACCAGTTCGGCCAAGCCAAAGTACTCCATTGCATAAATTGCGAGTTCCTTTTTGAAGTACAACACATTCAAAAGGAGGGAGGAATAAGAGAATCAAGGGGCTTCACATTATTGAGAGGTCAAGTCCCTTGATTCATCATGAAATCACCAGGGAACGACACTTCGGAAGGCATTGTAGACTGGTAACTTGTCTTGTAATTTTCATCGAATCAATATCTTCTATCGTCACGGTTTCACGTATTCTGGAAACTAAAATACGTAATTAATATTAGTAGGCAAGAAAAGAAATTTATTGGTTGAAGTGATTGTTAACCGAAGTGGTTTTTTTTCTGTAGGTAACGTTAACGTGACCCTAATGGGGGCCGGCACTCAAGGAAATCTTTACATAATTGTGACATATGTATCCGGTGCGCAAAGTTACAAAAATTGATTTTCCTGCTTAAATTTTCCTAAGCTTACTAATTGAAATGTTTATAATCTGTTTAATTTTACATAGTACAATTCCGCTTTCTAAATTACATAGAACCAAACTCATTCTCGCAATTTCAACCAACTGCGTTAGTATTCATTGCTTTTATGATAAAAACATTTATCATTTTTACGTATATATAATTAGAAAGACTTGAGCTGGTTTAAAGCCAAAGCATGAAGAAATGAAATTGTATTTTTATTATCCGCAATCCGCGTCGATATTCTTTTTGAAATTGCGTGGTAAAATGTTTATTCATTTCCACCTCTTCCCTTAATGACGGTCATAAGTAAATATTCTCGCTGACTTTCACCGTTTTCCACGAGGGTTTCAATATTTCAAATTATAAGCGTGGTTGTGCTGTTATAGTTTGTTTTATATGTCGTTTAAGGCCGGTTAACGCTTGCGTTAATGCGCATCAGTCGGCTTATAAGAGCTATGACATAAGGTGATTTTGACACAGATAAAAAAACATGGCTGATCCCTCTGTCATAGGAATCGGTATAACACGTAAGTGAAACGTGTCTTCACAGACGTAGTTGAGCGTTTTTTGCGCATTCTTTCGCCCCAAGGGCGAAGGAATGAATGCTACAGCAACAAATTGTAATGTCATGCGAAGAGCGGCAAGCAGCTCAAAACTTGCAACGCGCTGCTCAAGCAGAAAGGACGCACGGAACGAACATACACAGGATGAGAGCGAACTAACTGTCACATTTGTAACTTATTTCTGCGTGAGCACCGCGCTCTTTTCGCAAAAGCGGCCACTGCAGTGAGCCAAGTGACCTTCGTGCTCTCAACGCGAGACGTACAAACGACCGCGATCACGAAATAAGCGCACGCACGAGCGACCACGCCCTGTAGACGCGGGCGCTCGTCGCAACGGCGACGACCTTTCAAGCGCGCTCTTCTACGCTCTTCGAGCCCTTCGCGCCATCTCGCTAGTGATAACGAAAACACGCTGTAACCCCGATCTCTGAGTACCGCCACCGGCAAATGGTGTATATATATATATATATATATATATAGCTCACCGTTAGCATTGTGAAGAACGTACCATCCGTGGCCGAATCGTTTCGCGCTGCGCGCTGCGGAGCTAGGGGTCGTAAGTTCGATTCCCGGGGACTGAACTTTTTCTTCTGTTTTTTTTTCTTTGCCCACTGTTAGTTTTTTATATTGTACAACATCATTTCCGGGACGGAAATACGTCAGTGGAGCCATGGTGGACCCCGGCATAAAACACTTTCGTGTTAAAAACTGGAACGAACGCTCGTCTTCAGCCGATTTTCTGCCTGACTCGTTTAGCGTTACTTGGTCAGCAAAAACGGCTAACGCGGGGTTACCCTTCTCAGAATGTTGTCCTTTGCAAACCCCGTTACTCGCCGTGGTAGCTCAGCGGGAAAAGCTCGAGGAAGCGGGTTCGATTTACCCCCGCGGCTGCCACATTTAGATAGGGACGGAATGCAAGAACATCCGTGCACTAATATGCAAGTGTGCGTTCAAAAACCCGAGGTGGTCCAAATTACTCCGGAGTCCCCCCACTAAGTCGTGTCTCATGATTATATTGTGTAGGGCGGCTCGATGCCAACGTTATCTCGTACAGGGTGGTGACAGTGTCCTCTGTTATACCCAATATGGCAGCATCACACTACGCGATAGCTCCACTGTTTGACCCAATACGGCGGCGGCGCGCTCAATAGGATTAATTACTGATCTCTGCGAAGGAAAGCTGGCAGCGAGGCGCCCTAATATTGTAATTTCTGGCACGTAAAACACAAGCTCTTAATTTTAGCACTAGTTATTTCATACGCTAGACAAATTGCTAGTCAACTGGATGCAGATGACCAATACGGTAACGATATCACGCATATGATGGAATCCGGCTTGTAGTAATTCAGACGTGGTGCTTCAAGAATGTATATATTTTAGCGGCACTTCAAACTTCGCATGAGCCGTTAGCCTATGGGAAAGTTCTAAACAAAAGCCGCCTAGCTGAACAGCTCACTTTGCCTTCGTAGCACTAGCGCACGAATGTGCACCTCAGACATATTGACTTGGAAAGCTGCATAGCACAGCGCGTACTTCAACTTCCTAAGAGAGTTGCGAAACACCACAAGACAGAGAAGTGCGGAGGGTCAAGATGGGCCGCAGTGTTAGTCCTTCAAATTGGCGACTCCTTGAATGTCAAGGAAGGTGCCCCTCCTATTGATTTCCAATAAGTGTCTCTGCTGAGCAGAATGAGCATAACCCGTAGCATCGTCGGAAGCAAGGGGGACGCCAGAGCTAGATATATTCGGTCAGTGTGGAGGGCACTCTTCAGGACTGCGTCCCAGCAAGAAAAAGCATTGTCATGACCGGCTCGCCCAGTCGATAGTGCGCATAATATCGCGGGACCGTCCTCGCCGCTGCCCAGTGCTGCTGCCGCTCCTGAACTGCCAAAGTGAATGCGCTTAGGTCGGCCAGAAAAAGCTGCCGGTTCAATATAGGCGTCAACGTCCCCTATTCTTTTGAGCTTTTCATTTAGACGAAACTCACTGTGATTTGCCCCAATGCGTCATTATTATTGCTATTATTATTATTCCTATTATTATTATTATTATTATTATTATTAGTAGTAGTAGTAGTAGTAGTAGTAGTAGTAGTAGTAGTAGTAGTCCTCGGTACTAGAACAGATGCTCATAACTACAACTCCTAAACTTTTAACTTATTTATAGCATCACTGTACTGCGTGAGAAGGCTTAAATGCACTTTCTCAAAATTTATTTGTTTTATTACTTTTAAACGCCGTGACAAACAATATCGCCGAGGTTCTCTTCGTTGCTCGTTACATTCACATTGTCTTTTAAGTGCATTACCTTTCCGTTGCCTACAATGGCCACGTTGCCTACAATGGCCATGTCGATCGCTAGGCGGGTTCCCTCTGATACGTGCCAATGTATCGAGTAGTGTCCGGTGACGTCACACCTTTCTTAGAGTCACAGTTCTTCAATCATATCAGTTGCGAAACTGCATTCCGAAACCAGGACATGCCGATGGCCGATTCTGCGGGGGCTTGCAGACTGTCGCGTTATCTGGGAGCAGCAATACAAAACAGAAGATCGCCATGGCGACGTCCCTGCGTGCGCTCCTCTCCAGCTGCTCGACACAGCACGCAGCGTTGATGTTGTCGTGAGCGTTTATTAGTTTATTTTTTTTGGTCAAGATGACGCGACGATCAGCAAACCCCCGCGATTTCAGCTAATGGGGAGTTAGGATTTCGCTGCAGTGAGTGGAGTTTCGCCACTCATATTATTTAAGAACTCTGGCTTAGAGTGAGGTTGTCTCCCTTTACAGAGCAGCTCGCGGCAGCCTGCAGCACTCTAGGAAAATTTAGAGTATGTGTTACTTTTTGGGATGAGTCCTGACTTGGCCCCGTATGTGGCTCTCTTTAAAGAAACACGCTGTCTTCTGGGTCCCATGACTATCCGACAAGAGTATAGTGATCTCACAAGGAGGGTTCACCTTTCTCTTTAAAGAGAGTCATATACGTAACAAGTCAAGACTCACAAAAAAGAGTCAAATGACTCTCTTTTTTTTTCTTAGAGTGTGGTGCGTTTCCGGGTCATGCCTCCAGTGGAAATGGGCGTGTCTCACATTGCTCGCAGGTGCATCGTCATATAGTATGTCATTCTCCTATTTCTTTTAAATGCGAATGCATTCCTTAGTCGGGCTATGTCAGGCGTCGGTCGGTGTACGCGCGCCTCTCCGCTCTCACTCACTCTCCCATAGCAACAGCTGCGGGCGCGCGCGCTTATCCTCGCCCCTAGCAACCGGAGCAGGGGTGCAATCGCGGAACGATGCTATTCCCGATTCCAATGCCATATTCTATGCTATTCTTATCACCCACCACTCGCGGCTGGCTGATCGCGTTGATAACGCGGACGGACCGTCGTTCTGACCAATGGCCAAGCGCGAAAAGCACGAAAAGCATTGGAATAAAAAATGGAATCGTTCCGCGATAGCACCCCAGGTGGTGCGGGAGGAGTAGCGGAGAGTGAGTGGAGAGGAGGAACGCGCTCTGGCGTGCGAGGGCGCTCGCATCGCGGGAGCTCGGCGGAGCTCCCGCGTGTGTGGAGAGAGTGCAGGAGAGTGTAGGTGCAGTGCTTCGCCGCTCCTTCTCTCGCCGTTCGCTCTCTCTCCTCCCTGCGCCACCGCCTCAATGCAGTGCGTTTGAAACGCGTTTGTAGCGTTTGTGCTGCCTTGGCACAGCCTGAAAACAGCGCGTTCTAAACGCGTTTGTGCTGCATTGAAGGCGGTGGCAACATCCCTGAGGTGATTACATGGAGGAAAAAAAAACCAGGAGGGAGCGTCACGTGACATTTTTGAAGCCCGGCCAAAACAAACAAAAATTGGGGGACCCTTAAGCTTCGCCTTTAAGAGTTGAACGCGATAGCGAAATCCGGCCCCCAGTGCGCACTTCAACCACTAAGTGCATACTTATTAATGTGTATTGTTACACACACACACGCACGCACGCGCGCGAATTTTACAGACTTTCGATCTAAAGCAAGAGTCGCATGGCCTCCAAGATATACGCCGCGCGCCGGCCCTCTCGGATGCGATGAAAAGTCGAGACATATTTCTCACAATGCCTCACAGATGGCAGCACATTATCTAGCGTTTGCTGCGTTGGCTTGATATGTTTTCCGCTAGATGGACATAGTTGTCCATTTTTAGAGCTGTTTGAAAGTTCGTGTGTGTATTTAGCGGCGATGGCTGCACTATCCCAGCGTTTTTTGACGTAGTTTGATGGCCTCGCGAATGCGCCTACAAATCGCCGAATGGGCTCGTTTTCGTCGTGACTCCTGCCGAACAAAATGCGTCGAGACTCCTTTCACTACATGACATTTATGTAGCGTTTTTTTCCGAAGCAGCTGCAAGTAACATCGTGGCTTTGTGGTAAGACACCTGCTTGCCACGCGAACGGCCCGGGTTCGATCCTCATTGGGACCGGAGATTTTATCGTTTATTTTATTTGCTACTTTCTCGATTTTTCGCTCACGGATGATTTTTCGCTCACAACCAACGGTGCCGACGCCGACAGCGGAATTTCTGCGACACGAGCTCTCTAACGCTACCGCGTTAAAACAGGGGCATGCTGGGAAATGAGCACCCTCACGTGATAGGCAAGCGGTGAGAGGCGGAAAGCGGCGTCCGAGGAGGTTGGCTTGTGGACGCTAGACGGGCGCGCTCGTCAATTTTGTTTTTTGTTCATGAGTCCACCAAAAAAGGAAATGAAACAGGAGCATCATGGGAAATGAGCCTCGAGCGGCTTCAGAGGAGGTTGGCGCGGTTTCAAAGGAGGATGGCGCGGCTGCAGAGGAGGTTGGCTTGTGAACGCTAGGCGTGCTCCCTCCTATATTTTTTTCTTTCCTCCATGGGTGATTACGAACGCACGTAGGAAGCGTTCGTTGAAAGAGGCGCCCAAAAGGGAGACACTTGAGCGCAAGATTTTTGTGTCCAGCTTTACGCCATTAAAATTACTACGCCGTGTACTCTCGGCACAAGAAATGCATTCGCATTTCCTCACGATTCCCTTCGGGGAGGTGGGGGCATTTTTTTCTTGCGCTTTATTAAAATGAATCCTCTGCTTTGTGCTGCGTGCTTAGTTCCTGTCACTAATCCCGTTAATGGGGACGGCAATCGCCGGGCGGATTCTAAGGGCTGGCGTCCTTAGAGTTGGTCCTTTGGTGCGCCAGCGAACGCCGGTTGTGTTCCACAGACCGAGTCAGAGCCGAGAGTCGACAACACAAACGAAAACGAAATATATTCTCAGTTAAGGCAATACAAATCATACAAACACATGCACACTCGGCTGGTACCAGTTACAACTTCACACTAAAACTCAGATGGTGTTTACACAACGGGAGCTAAACATACAGATCACACGCTACGAATGCAATCGCATGCATTACAACTATTCAACGACAGTTAAAGTCCTGAATAGATAATGGCGTATCCAGTCCACAATACTTGGACGGTAATCGAATGCTTCTCTTCAAGGAAACACTCACGCCAGCTCCAGCGTTGATCGTCGTAGCTCAACCGTCGTCGTGACTTGTCACGGCTCACACGGTGTCGTCATCGGATTCTTCCGAATCGACGATCGACTGACCGCACACCATCATAAACACGTCTTTTTTGGCTAACGGAGCCACACTTCGCATAACTTCACCATCACCGGGCCGACTGACTCACTCCTATCTCCACTTCCCGACTGTCTGGTAGTCGTCGCACGCTTTTATCCCTTCTCCCCCGGTTTCTAGAAGTGTCGGGAGAGTTCTTCGGCGCGTAGTACAACTAAGCCTGGGGAAAGGGCGAGAGCTTTCTCGTAGGTTCGAATCGCGGCGGCATCGCTCGCGGATGCGTCCCCCCTTCCTTCTAGAAACATCCAGGATTTGCCGGGCGTTTGATCGCGTCGTCTGCGCCTGGCTCGATTGGGTGGGGAGGATGCGGCGCGCCGGCGTCTTTTGATGCTTGTTTTTTTCGTCTTTTGCGCTTCTTGGGCGAGCGGTTCGCGCCGTTCTGTCTCGTAGCCAGCTGAAAGCGGCCTTGCGCGCGCTTTATTACGCGCTAATTTGTGACACTGCCCCCCACTTCAAGAATATTATCACATAATATTCAAACAACACAAATGAGCGCGCACATACACACAACTAGAAATGTCCCACATACAGAGTCCATAACTCAGTCCCCACAAAATGCGCGTCACATTTACAATAAAACTCTCTATACAATTCACAGGGCATTTCAATGTCACGACATATGAAAGGTAAACATAAGTGCATAAGTACAACACACCAACATACTTTTCATATAAACAATGCGAACGCACAAAGCTCTGCAATTATAATGCATATACAATTATATCAATAGCATTGTACACATAATGTTAAGCAAACGACACCCGGGCTCACTAGCCATACACACTTCCCGCAGGATATAATAACACAACTCACTCAAACTCAAAACACTTCAAAGAAATTCAATCCCATCACCCTGTCCTGTTCAAACAGATTCGCGCTTGCGCCCCTTCTTTCGGTGCTCGCTCGCTCTCTTTTTGTTTCTCTTCTTTTTCTTGCGAGCCGTTCCATTTGACGGTGCCGGGGGGGGGGGGGGGGGGGCGTCTCTGCTGCCGTCGACACATTCGACACCGGCAAGGCGTGGTCGCGTTCGTTAGAACGTTCGCGGTGCATCGCCAACTTCTGCGCGTCGTGGTGTTTTGCCTGGACGACCACCTTCGTCATCATTCCACTCACCGGTGGTGGTGGCCGCTTGGCGGCAACATCACCTGCTCGGCGCGTCTTCACGGGCGGTACAGCGACCGTTGGTGCCTCCTTGTTGCCGTTCTCTGACACCTTGGCTTCACTTTGAGCTCGGGCGACATCTTTCCTGTGATTCTCTTCCGCGCTTCCTTTTTGTCGCGGTTCCCGAACTGACGAGGTCTCCTTCTTCGGGGCTTCTCCCAAACGTTCAGGATCGTATGGCCCTCGAGCTCCGTCGATGTTTCCCACGATTAGGTCAAACAGGGGGTTATCCATGCAGAGGGCAGTAACTCTCCCGCTGAAGTAAGGTGTCTCAACCTCAATCTTGGCTTCAGGAAGCATTCGAATAGAACTATCAAGCAGGCGAACCGGTTGGGTATTGCCTGTGAAATCACTCTCTCGGACCAATTTCTTTCGTACGATAACAGTGGTGCACCCACTATCTCTTAATACCGTGACTTCCTTTCCACCAACTTTCCCCTTAACTGTCGGCATTTCTTTCTTTGTGTCTGTTGTCACCGCAGCACCAATGAAATGCATCCTCTTCCCGCTTTTCAGTTCGGCCAATTCATCACTGGTCGCTTTTGCTTCCTCGTTTGGCGGGGCATACGCACAAGCTACTTGGTGGACTTTACTCACATCACTTCGACATGCGTCGGCTTTGTGCCCAGTCTGACCACATTTAAAACACTTCATCACACTGGGGCGTGAGAAGTTAGCCCGACAGCTGTTAGCGCGATGACCCACGCGGTTACACAGAAAACATCGCGGAACACTCTCCGGTGCACGCTTGTTTCCTTCTGGTGCCGATTTCTTCGACTCCTCGTGAACCTCCTTTTTTACTTTGGCCAGATTCGTGCCACCTTGCGCTTCCAAGAATTGATCGGCCAATTCAAGCATATCCTCGAGAGATTTAGCTCTCCTCTCTTTCAGATACAGCGACAGGCTCGGGTGACAACTGGTGAGAAATTGCTCTCTGATTAAAAGCTCTCTAAGCTCACAGTACTCCTGTGCCGTCTCTGAAAGTTCGATCCACCTGTCAAAATAATGGCTGAGTCGCGCGGCATACTGCGTTGCCGTCTCGCCATCAGCTGGCTTTCCCGTACGGAACCGATCTCGGAAGCCTTCCACGGTGAATCGAAATCGCTTCAGCAAAGCAGCTTTCACTTTCGTGTAATTAGCTGCATCGGTAGGTGTCAGCCTACCGTACACACTAAGCGCTTCGCCATTCAAGCAGGTGCTCAAAGCTGTGGCCCATTGCTGCTCCGGCCAATTTTGGCTTCTAGCTATCGTCTCAAACCTGTGCAGGTATGCATCAAGGTCATCTTTCCTTTCATCAAACGCCACAAGCAGTTTGCTTGGGTTCAAACGGAAGCTGTGATCTTCCCTTTCGCTGCTCTCGACTCTAGCCTGGACGGGAGTTTCTGTGCGCTGCTGCAAACGGAGCCGTTCGAGTTCCAACTCGTGCTGCCGTTGCCTTTCTCTCTCAGCCATCTGCGCGTCTCTTTCTTCTCTCTCCCTCTCAGCCACTAGCCTCTCTCTCTCCAGCTCTGCTGCTCTCTCTTCCTTAACTCTTTCTTTTTCCTTTTGGCTGACCCACTTCCGTAGTTCGGCCCCAGACAAACCCATCTTCTCACCAAGGGCAACTAACTTCTCAAGATCCATGATGCCCGTCAACAAAACCTAGCCGCGTGCACAAAACCTCTGCCTAACTTCGAATACCAAAACACTCTATGCACACAGGTTAGCGAGAACGCGGTGCCACACTCAAAATCGTTCGCGAGCACTATCAACGTCTCAAGGCTCTTTCTCCCTACTTTGGACACACTTTGCACCAAAAAGGTCCTGTGTCGCGGACGCCAGAATAATTGTCACTAATCCCGTTAATGGGGACGGCAATCGCCGGGCGGATTCTAAGGGCTGGCGTCACGGCCCTCCGAAAACGCACCACGAAAGCGCGGACAATTTAGAGTTGGTCCTTTGGTGCGCCAGCGAACGCCGGTTGTGGTCCAAAGACCGAGTCAGAGCCGAGAGTCGACAACACAAACGAAAACGAAATATATTCTCAGTTAAGGCAATACAAATAATACAAACACATGCACACTCGGCTGGTACCAGTTACAACTTCACACTAAAACTCAGATGGTGTTTACACAACGGGAGCTAAACATACAGATCACACGCTACGAATGCAATCGCATGCATTACAACTATTCAACGACAGTTAAAGTCCTGAATAGATAATGGCGTATCCAGTCCACAATACTTGGACGGTAATCGAATGCTTCTCTTCAAGGAAACACTCACGCCAGCTCCAGCGTTGATCGTCGTAGCTCAACCGTCGTCGTGACTTGTCACGGCTCACACGGTGTCGTCATCGGATTCTTCCAAATCGACGATTGACTGACCGCACACCATCATAAACACGTCTTCTTTGGCTAACGGAGCCACACTTCGCATAACTTCACCATCACCGGGCCGACTGACTCACTCCTGTCTCCACTTCCCGACTGTCTGGTCGTCGTCGCACGCTTTTATCCCTTCTCCCCCGGTTTCTAGAAGTGTCGGGAGAGTTCTTCGGCGCGTAGTACAACTAAGCCTGGGGAAAGGGCGAGAGCTTTCTCGTAGGTTCGAATCGCGGCGGCATCGCTCGCGGATGCGTCCCCCCTTCCTTCTAGAAACATCCAGGATTTGCCGGGCGTTTGATCACGTCGTCTGCGCCTGGCTCGATTGGGTGAGGAGGATGCGGCGCGCCGGCGTCTTTTGATGCTTGTTTTTTTCGTCTTTTGCGCTTCTTGGGCGAGCGGTTCGCGCCGTTCTGTCTCGTAGCCAGCTGAAAGCGGCCTTGCGCGCGCTTTATTACGCGCTAATTTGTGACAGTTCCAAAGGAGATAAAAACTTAGTGTAGAAGCTTGGGCGTGTTGGTGACACATTGGAAGGAACACAGCGCAAAAGAAGACGTATAAGGGTACTTGCTTGGGCCATGTTGGTATATATTCATTGTTACTTATTGCGCACCACTTTCAGGACGAAGACGCTTGTGTTCGTGTGGTTCAGTCTTCGTCCTTAAAGTGGTGTGCAATAAGTAACAATGAAAAGAAGACGGTTCAAGTAAGGGCGACACACACACAGCTCTGACTTACAACACTTTGTTCATAGGACGGGAAGGGTGAACTTCACCCATATGCCACTGACATGCGCCACAACCAGCAGAAGATTACAGACCCATTTATCGAACGTTATACGTAGTACAAGCAACACTGGAACGCTAGCAAGATTTCAGTGTACCAGCCCGACTGTCCGCAGTGTTGCTTGTACAATTTACAACGTTAAGAAAAAATGAGTCTGAAATTTTCGGCTGGTTGTGGCGCCTGTCCCGGACTTATGTATATCGTTCACCCTTCCCGTTCTACGAGTAAAGCGTTGTAAGTCAGCGCTGTGTGTGCGTCGCCCTTAATTGTCCCGGTCTTCCTTCCAGAGATATTAACTTTTAGGTTCAAATCGTTGAACATTTTTCACAGATGTTAACATGGTGCCCAGTAAGCCGACCACATGCGCGAAGCTGTGCGCAAGGCCCAGCAGTTCTAGCCCAAGGATCCTTTAGCAACACATGTGCCTGACTCCATTGAAGTTGTGAGCTATTGGTTTTCATTTACTCAACTTGTTTCTACCTCTCGCTCTCGCTCTATTTGTTTTGCTGAGAACAACAATGATAGAAAAAATTATAAGTGTGACCATAAAAAGTCAGTTTCGCCGCAAGGGCGAAGCAATGAATGCGATAGTAAGAAACTAATGCTATACGAAGTGAGGCTCGCCAATGGATACTCTCAGTTTGAACAGCGCTCCTGTTGCAAAGGCGGCCGAAGCAGCGAAGGAAACTAGCGTGCTTCAAGTCTCGAGCTGTGACACTTGATAGTTCGCGCTCATCTTCTGTTTGTTCGTTTAGCTGCGTCCCCTGAGCTCGAGTGACTTTCGTACGCTCCGTAACATGAGCGCGCACATCACGGTGAAATCTCGAAACATCCCTCTTCCCCTCACCACGAGAAAACCGCTCGAGCAGACAGAGGAAGGGCAAGGTTCTCCCGGCGCAATTATAAGAAGAAGCGAGCGAGCTCGCCGACGACTTTTAAATCCGCCCGTCGAGCTCCTCGCGCCATCGCGCTGGTAATGAAGAAACGCTTATAAGCGCCTGCCGTCTCTGAGTCCTGCCAGCGGTAAAGAGTGCGTATATAACGCTCGCCGTTAGCTACCTGAAGGATCTGCGCTTTCTGGCGTAGTGGTTAGCGTCACGCGCTGCGGAACGAGAGGTCGCTGGTTCGATTCCGCGCTTCGGAAGCACTTTCCTTAATTATTTTTCTTTGGGACTTTGATATATATATACATACTTATACATATACGGTGCATGACGGCGGCGACGGCCAAATCCAGCCGAGACTGTCCATATAATTGCTATCGCAATAAAATATATTATTTGGACACTCAAGGCGCATTCTTGCTGTAGACGTCGGCGTCGCCGTGATACGTATAAAGTTAAATCGAGAACATCGCCCCGCGCGTCGTATATTCTATGTGCGAGTAAAAACGTGCGATGGTTGCCGAAGATTGCTTCTCAAGCAGAGAGGAAACGCGCCGGCCGTCTTTTGTCGCGTGAAAGGCGCATAGAGGTAGGAATCGGAGTTGAGGGGGTGCGTGGCTCCGGCAAGGAACGCGTACTTTCACCGAACGACTGTGGTCGCCTGCGGTCGCGCCCGGCGTATCCTTTCATGAGATCATCAGATCGCTGATACCTTTGTACATGAGGCGCCGTCATTGCAAAGTTTGCGTTGAAGCCATAGCCAGAACTAAGGTCAATTCGCTCGGTCCAATGGCCACATTTTCTCAAGGAGTGAGCTCCTAACCTTACTTTGTATAACATTCCATTTGTTCGTATCGCATTCATTGCTTCGCGACGAAACTGCAGCTTCTTTTCTACAGAGATATTCACTGCGTTGCTTTAAACAAAGCTAAAATAAAGGAAGCAGGCCAGACTGGAACGCTTGCGAAATTTCACTGTACCAGCATGACCGTGATTTTAGATACCACAACCTTATTCCTGCGATGAAGGTGCAGCGCGCCTAAGACCGAACTTTTGCGCAGAAACAATAACCACTGATGGTTGATGTAACCCAACGCCCGATCGGCTCAAGAATGTTGCTTGCTTTAATAAAAGTATGGTGCTCTTGAAATGAGTACATTTGTTACAATTGAAATATTTAGACATCCTTGGTGGTTCGGCTTCTTAATTCTCTAGTGATCGACTGCTTTAGCTAGCACAAGTGTTGTGGTTATGCAGGTGGTAACCAACCTTTAAACAAAGCTAAAGTTGGCGATCTTTGTCGATGATTTTCTACCACCTGAGCTGGAAGTCACGGTCACTATGTTGTGTGCGTTCCACAGTCTGATGATAGGGGGAGTTAATTGGCGCAAAAGAGTTTATCCCATGTAGCGCTAACCAGGCCCGTAGCCAGGAATTTGCCGGGACTAACAGCCCGCAACACAGCACTCATGTTTCCCGACGTATTGCCAGATGGCGTCCATATCTCACGCAGCGCCTCTTCTATCGTCTTTAGACGACATTTGCAGCGAAGCACGCAGATACGCGGCCAATTTTTCGGGGGGGGGGGGGGACGGGGGACTTCCTGAGAACCTTGATAATTTAAGAAAACACCTATTTTAAACGCGAAGCAAATTATGCTAGGGGCAGTGTCCATTCTGCGGCGTCCGCACCCATACTGCACATGCGCCAACTCTCCCCCCTCACCTCGCATGAGCGCGAGGGCGTGGGAGAAGGTAGGGTGGAGGAGGTGGCGTGAGCGCTGCCTCCGCTTCGTTTCTCCTCTCTCCGCCACAGCTGTGCGCTGGTAGATAATGCGGCGTGCGCTCGCTCCCGTTGCACTCCCCTTCGCAACGGCGGTATGGACACTCGCGAATCTGAACGTAAGCGGCAACGCCGGCAAGCGAATCTCGAAGCTGCGAGGCAACGCGAAGCCGAAGCGCAACAGAAACATCGAGCTGGGGGGGGGGGGGGGGTAACATAAGCGGTACACAACACATACACAACTCCACTCACTAATGAAACATACACAGAAACATACATACAAAGGGAACAACAATGGAAGCACAAGTGAACACCCAGCGCTGCTTCGCATCCCCACATGGTTCCTTCTAGTGGGAGATGGTGTAATTTTTTGTTATTTATTTTTGGTAATGCACCCTACTTCATCAAAATTTCGAAGGGGGAAGGGGCGGGCCCCTAGGCCCCCGACCCGGCTACGGGCCTGGCGCTAACCATTATACTTTTAACACGAAAGTGTTTTATGCCGGGGCCCACCAAGACTTCAGTGACGTATTTCCGTCAAGGAAATGACGTCTAAAAATTTACACGATCAGATGGCAAAAAAAAAAGTTCCGTCAACGGGCATCGAACCCACGACCGCTCGGTCCGCAACAACAGATGCCGGGCATGCTATCCACTGTGCCACGGTCTTTTTTTTTTTGCTTTATTGCTTGTTATTAGACACGTACATCAAACAAAAAGTCCATGAAAGAAAAGACAAAAGTTGTGTCAGTCCTACTGGAGAGACACAAATTTAAAATTCCTTGAGCGCTGTCAAGGGTTCTACCCTCGACAACCACTCAGGTACAAACTCCTGAGCTTTCTGGAGTTCCACAAACTTAGTCATACACTCACGAAAATACATCCGTGCGGGCCGTGCGTCAGGATCGCAATAAAACCCCGCCATGCGAGCCCGCCATAAACAGTGAAGGCCAATTAGCATAATCAAGTCAAAAGGGAGTCCCTCTTCATCATTTACTGGCAAGATTTCTGCCAGTAAATGATGCTGTGCCACGGTCACAGATACTAGATATTTTACAAACGCGCCTTTTATATCTACCACTCTCCCGGTCGGCGGGGTGGTGTTGCCCTCTGGGAGTGGAAAAGTAAAGTAATTCATCATGACCGTGGCCTCCACGATTAGCACCTGCAACGCGTTGCACGTCCGTCCAATTCGGCGCGTTTTCAATAGAAGTTCAATTTTGTAAATGCCTTAACAAACCGCGAGGTGGCAATCTTAGCCCAAGCGTCGTAACGTCGTAGGGAGCCTATATGACCGGCAGGCCGGCCGGTCATGTAGGCGCCCTAAAGCGTCGTAAAAGCGTCGGCCTCGCTCATAGCGTCACGCTAATTCAAACCAAAAATAGCTCTGCGACGCGCGCCTGCCTCACCTGGCTGTAACACCGCGTTCCCCGCTCACGCGCTCGCCCCGATAAAAATCGTGACCGGGCTACCAGGGTGGCACGACGCGCTTTGCGTTTCCCTCTAGTCCGGCCGTGGTGTTCCATCACATTTTAACATGCCGCGGGATGGCGACCAAGCTCTGCGTCCAAGATGCGACGCTCTTCTGGCTATCGCACCTCGTTCTCTGATTACGCGTTCACCGTTAACGACTACAGCTACCACAAGGGTTTGTTTAATCATTTATCATGGACGTTAGTCGTCGGGATGGAGATGTACCACCAATCATCAAAGTGGGTGCATCCACGTCAAACGGTGAAGCTGCCAGACATCAATATACATTGTACAAACTCTCTTATATCAATGTACAGTAAACATTCAGTTACTTCTGTAAAGGCACATTTTACTTTCGTGTTATTACGATTTCTATGACGGAGGGATCAACCATCTTTTGCGAAGCTTTTCTCATAACCGTTACCATTTCTCATAACCGCTACCATAACAGCTACCAAAGGGTTAGATGCCTCATCAAACGTGAAAATTAACTGTCGGAGTCAACCCGAGTGATGCAGAAAATCATGTGATGACGTCATCAAAATGTCACAAATCGTCAAAATTTGTGACGTCATCATGACATGTTAGTGTCATCGCTGTGACGTTAATGTGACATCATAACATGACATCGCCGCTTGGTCATAGGTGGTCTCGGAGCTTGGTGTCGGAGGCACGTAAGGGGCAGAAAGCTTGAAATGCCTCCGATCCCGGAGGCAGTGTTAAACCATGCTAGGTAGAGAAAACTTCCAGGGGCGGGGGGAGCAATACAAAAGAAAAAGCTGGCTTTCGCCTTCTAGTCATCTTAGGCGAATGCTTAAGAAACCATGTGAGTCTTTTTGCACAGAATAGCGCAGAATGCTTTCGCGCGCTTCATTGATGTGGGTATAAGCTTAGGTCAGTTTGTTAAGGAATGTTGCAGCCCTCAACCAACGAAAGTGTGACGTTGACGACGAATAACGAGAAACGACGAGCCGCAAGCACTCAACAAACAAGCGACCGTTTGTTGCAATCTGAAAGAAATGAAGCAGGATAAAAATCATGCATTCTTATCAATGCTTCGAGCAAACGCTAAATCATTAGAAATTTCCAGATTTCAAGACCAGGGCTGGGAGCTTCAGGCTGGCATTTCAAACTTCACTCGATCATTCCCTGATTCTCTCTCGTCGTGAGTAGGTTTCACGATTAGCAGGCATCGAACAGCACACACGAATCTCGCGGCTAAATGATGAAGAAAAAAACGAGAACAAAGAATTGTTTTGCCCTGGAGTGAGCGACAGCCTTTCGTCATTGCTTTTCTAAATACTTGGTTTCGTTATTACTTGCCTTTATAAATGGTGCTCACAGAAACTTACGCGCATTAACCGTTAAGAATGAGCACTGCTTGATCAGATCCCGTGGCCCGTATTTCAGCAATGAGTTTCTTTGGAGTGAAACAAAAAAAACTACAGTGCCGCCTTGAATAATTAAAAATTCGTTATGTTTTATACAGAGAGCTACATGTCACGTGGAAGCAAGAAGTTCCTGGGAATCAGCATAGCAAGCACAAGTAAACTAATACGTCCACTTTAAAATGAAAAAAAAAAGATCTGTGAAGCGGGCACAATATCCACACTGCGACAAAAAAAAAACAAATTATACACAATGCCACGTGCCTTCATTTCATTAGTTTGATGTGATCGTGTTTCACACTCAAAATCTAGTCCAAAGTGCAAGCGCTAGTCAGTGTCGCCCCGAGGGGGGGGGGGGGGGGGGTTGGGGAGGGGTTCAACCATACCTTACGTATGTTCATGCGTGCGTTTATATATACGCAAGCGAAATTGCAAATTTTCGCGGGGGGGGGTTGAACACCCCCAACATCCCCCCCCCCCCTAGATACGCCCCGGTGTCGCCTCCCTTCTTCTGCCCGCGTTTTTTACGCGCTGCAAAATTTCCTGACGATGAATTACTAACTCGCCCAAACGCTCACGTTAACCGCAAAATCTGTTATCGCAGCTCGGCGCAGGCCGCGCCGCAGTGTTTGGGAAGCTTCGCGATTGTTTCGAATTGTTCTGTTAAGATCACGCGCAGGACGCGAGTCGTCAAGTTTATTTCGGAGCTTACACGAACACCAGCGATAACGCTGGAAGGTTCGATCGGCAACCTCCCCCTATCTCTATCCCTTTGCCCGTTTCCTTTCAAAAGGAAAAATAAAGTTTTTACCTACCTACCTAATGCGTACAACACAATGCGTTCCGCCGGCGATCAGATTACGGACAGCTGAGTACCGTGATCACCGCTGCCAGTGTACAGCATGCTTTGCTTGTACTTTGAGTTACATAGTTTTCTGGGCACAAGTTAGCCCATTAAGCAGTTTCGTCTGTACCACTTGACTGCCGCCTTCTTCACCGTCAATACCACGCGAAGCTAACATGGCATTTCTTCCTGTACCACCACCTTGCTGCATATTATCTGATTCCAAGAAGGTATAATTGTTGGGGTCTATCGTCCCAAAACCACGATATGGTTATGATGGACGCCGCAGTAGAGGGCTCCGGAATTTTCGAAGCACCTAAATTTAAGTACGCGGGCCTCAGGCATTTTCGCCTCCGTCGAAATTGCGGCCGCCGCAACCGGTATTCGATCCCGCCACCTTCGGGTCCAGCAGTCGAGCACCATAACCACTATTACACCGTTGTAAGTCTCAAGAATCAGCAAGTCAGGTTATAGCTTTTTTAGTGACACCAGCACCGAGGGACATTCTTGTTTCTCTTCCAAGCACTTGCGATCGAGCACTTCGGGTTTGAAAAAGTCTTAAAAAAAAACGTGCGAGTTCGATGCTTTCCAAGAGTTCGAATTCAAAGAGTTATATTCGATACGTATGACATCGGATCATGAATTTACTCAAGGACCAGTTAACTGCCAGGATAGTTAATGACAATTAAATAAACTAGTTCGCTGAAAGAGCACATGGTTTTCTTGTGAGCGGCTGCGATAGTTGCGGCATATGGCGGAGCACATCTCAACCACGCGTTTCATTCTACGTGGCCCCTGAGATCAGCTTCAGCAGTGCGACGAAACAAAAATTTAATCCAAAGAATACATCAAGGCGCGCGGACGCCGATATGCAAGTACCACCACGACTAATTCAAGGATCGCCTCTAATTGTTTATGCTCCGAAAATGCGGCATTGTATTCATTCGTGTCGCCCGTATATTTTTGTCGTCCCCGTAATTAAGGAGCTATGACATATGCAATCGTTTTCTATTTGATCGCTTAAAAAAAACAAATGTCAAGCACTTCCATCTTTGTTTCACCCGCAGGCTCATTACACATTTTGCTAACTGTGTGTGAGAGCCTCCACGGAGAGCCTGCATGTTTGATTGCTTATGGACGATGTTCCTGTACTCCTCGTGCCGCATGGGGTGATATCGGTGACGCAGAAGATGTCATTTGGATACGCTCGCTGGTTTACGCGTAAAAGTAGTGCTATTCCGCAGCCTGAAAAAGCGAGATTTTACACACAGGCGCAGGCTTGCGTAGAATTCCGAATGCCGTGGGTGCAGCATAGCTATAATGGCCTTTCCTTCCCGTCTCTTGGGTCCCTTATCAATAAAAGCTCATTTGCACAAACCGCATGACACTTCCTGCAAAACATAGAAGTCCGCTTGCATTTCGCCTAACTGTATTTGCGATTATGCACGCAAAAACTACATCCAACAGCTTTCAGGTATGTCAAGCAGTTGGACAGGTAGTCAAACATTGTTACTAAAACCAAACGACGTGTACGTTCGCCGCCTTCTTCACCTGTTTTACACCGTTTGTCATCATTTGAACTGAGAAATCTGAGGTTCCGTGTGCAGCTTTTAAACTAATACGTAAAATTGTAGTAAAAGAAGACATAATTTGCGCCCGTCTCATCCATTAGGGTGACGAAGAATGCGGATGGAAGTGGGGGGCGGGGGGGCGAGGGGGGCATGGGTGCCTGCCCTCCCGGCCCCTGCCGGCCCCTCCCCACTCCACCCCAGTTCTCATTCTTGTATAGATGCGAGCTTCGAATACGTCGTGTTCCCCAAAAGGTCCGTGGTAATCCCAATGGAATCAGAATGGAACTGCTGGTCGATTGCTTCGGAGCAATTCAGGGGCCTGGGCTGCCGTATGCTGTCATCGCTTGGCGTAACGCTTGCAAAACCACGCATAGCATAGCTAACTGTAGCATATTGAGCGCGCTCTCGCGCCAAGAAGAAGTCTTCTTCCTCTTGTTCTTCCAGCTCCTTGATGATGATATCAAGTGCGGAGCACTTTAGGGGCCCGGACTGTCGTATGCTGTCGTAGTTTGCGTACCGCAGGCAAAACCACGTATAAAAATAGAAAAAAAGAGGAAGCAAGCGAGAAATAGAACGAGAGAGAAAGAAAGAGAAAAAATAGGAAGAACAATAGAAATAAATAAAAATAAAGAGGAAAAAAGACAGAAAAACGGGAAAATAGAAAAAGAAAGAAAGAAAGGTGGAGAGAAAGAGAAAACCGAAGAGAAACAAAGAAGGCTGCCTAGCTCCGCACTTCCTTCAGGCTGGGCACCATTAGTGTGAAGCAGGCTTTATTCTTTTTTCTCCAATATGCACAGTTGATCAGCACCTGGTGACACACGACTGCTGACAACTTCCGAGGTGCTCAGGCGGAACAGTTGCCAGAATTTATACCAAGCTAGATACCCCCCCCCCCCCTCGTTGCGGCACCGAGACGACCACCTATGTTCCTCTTCCAGTGTATGCGAGGGTTCAGATTCGCATCAACAGTTACTTCTTCGCTACCGCAACCTTAGTTATCGAGCTAAATGTACCTTCCCGAGGGCCATATCACAGCATGTGCTACTTTGCTATTATTTACGCACTTTCCCGTAGTTATCGCATCCCCCGCATCGGCTCGTCTATTTCGAATCTTCCCTCGAGACCATGGTAGGAGCAGCGAAACCTTATCGCTCGACTGCAGCAAGGATATAGGCAGCAATATTTCCTAGGAGGGCCAAGTTTGAAGTCCTTAGCAGGAATTCCCACTTGGTCTCGCGTGATACCTACCTCGCACCAAGGATTCGTTTCATTCGCATTTTTATCACGCAGTTCAGCAACGCTTCTGACTACACATCTACCCGCTATAGAGATGACCTCAAAAGGAGCGGAATCAGACATCGAGATGCTCACCTTACTTCAGCGTAACTCTCCATGAAGGATCGCGGTCATATCGTTGCCCATCTTGTGCCGCGCTGCAGAAAACTGTGCACAGCATTACGACACCAAAGAACACAGTAGACAAAGACGCACACCTTTATTCTTTTCAAGTATGTTCTCTTGGGTCGTAAACTTGCACACTGCTTTACTCAGCTCTTTGAAAAATCGTGTGTTCGTTCTTTCTTTTTGCTTATTATGATTAGGCCAATACTTACCTGTATGTTCGTGGATGTGCGAAAAAAAAAAGTTAACCAGAAACGCCTAGAAAGGCGTTTGTTACAAGGCAAAATCAGAGAAGCAGACAAAGTGACTTGGTTTTGCCATGCTTTTGCCAATTAGCGCGGCGATAAGTTTTCTTCGAGGTGTTTAAAACATTTTTCAGGACTCTGCGATGTTCACGCATGCTACTATTGCATTGAACATCGATTTCCTTTGTTTTTAATAATTTTGTAATACGTATAAAACAACACGCAGAGATAAAAACAAAGCCCCCTTTATATTACTAGGGAGAAGGGAAGGGGGGGGGGGGCGTCCGACTCCCCTGTCCTCCCCTCTTGTGCTCACGCCTATGTGCGTTCCAATGCTCAAACCACACTTAAACTTAGTTAGGGGTAACAAACAAAAAAATATACGTGAATGTATATATATTAGGAGAAGAATGTTGCGGCAGTATAGAAACAAAAAACACAACTATTCTCATGACAACGAACACTGTGCTTTTGTTTCTTGAAAAACAATCTTTCAACTCTTATCTTCACTGCCGACGCTGCTTTCAAACGTCGAGCCGCCAGATTTTTCGTGGGCCCAGAAATGCTACGCTCAGTGGTGATTATTCTTCAGAGCCTCTGCGGTGCCTTGAAGTAGCCCTCCTGGGTTTCATTACCAGGCGTGCCTATTTCCCCTGATTTATTCACAAGGTGCGTTCCGGCACTTGAGGAATAACATAGCCGGCACAAGCGCTTTTACGGCCAGAATCAGTCTGGGTAAGCAAGAAAAAAAATATAAAGGCGTCCTTTTTGCTGAAACCAGAGAATTCGCAATCTCCAGTCAGCACAGCTGTTTCCAACATCTGTTCCCCATTATGCACGTTTCTTTTTGATTATGCGTACATGTAGTTTGCTGGGGGTTAGTCCATCAGCAGCTGATAAACAACCTCTGGTATGTTGGTACACTAATCAGTGAAGATACTTTTGAGCTTCTTTAAGAGGCTGGCTTGCATTAACGCATATGAATTATGATGCCTTGTAAGTGCTCGTACAAAATTAGAAATTAGAAATTAGAAAGTTTGGCGCTCTCTGTCTGACGCTCATCTTTCAAGCTAAGCTTTTGCAACTCACAGATTTCGGCGGCGTCGCACGCGAGAAGCCCGGCGTCGGAGAGCGTAAAGAAATGCTTCCCTCGAAGGTGCGCCGTTCACGTGTGTATCTGTATGCGCAATTTTTCAATAATTCACGCTCTTTCAGTCGTGGGCTTGTGAGCGATCAGCCCTTTCTGATATGGCACCCTGATCTTTTATCATGGTAACTTGTCATTTCACGTTGCCACGTATCATTGTTGCCTGGATATGAACGCAAGATCATCGTTGTTGCCTGTACCAAGTGAAGTGTTGCGCTGCTAAGCACGTCGATGAAGATTCTATTCTCCGCATAGAGGAAGGAAACAGTTAGGAGGGAGCGTTGCGCAACGCGTAAGAAAGAAAGAAAGAAAGAAAGAAAGAAAGAAAGAAAGGAAGAAAGAAAGAAAGAAAGAAAGAAAGAAAGAAAGAAAGAAAGAAAGAAAGAAAGAAAGAAAGAAAGAAAGAAAGAAAGAAAGAAAGAAAGAAAGAAAGAAAGAAAGAAAGAAAGAAAGAAAGAACGGATGTACACACGCACTTACCCACCAAGCTTCGCTTGGCCCCATTTTCCCATTAGAGGAAGGGCTCCTGGATTTTTTTGTTATTTTTAAGCAAAGCCTATCGTTTAAATTCGCGAACTCCGGTGAAGCATGTAGGGAAGTGTGTTTCAGTAACATTGGCGTGAAACTTGAGGAGGGGCGAAGCATGCAGTGTGCGCTGGTGTTTCCCACAGCAAAATCGCTGATAATGGGCAATGAGAGACAGAAGAAGAAGAAGAAGAAGAAGAAGAAGAAGAAGAAGAAGAAGAAGGGCCTAACCGAGGTAATACGCCACATTCGTTAGAGGGAGATTTCTTTAACGAAGCACTAGTGGTACCAAGACTGAAACCGGGCATGCGGGAAAGGGTGTTTCAGCTCCACTAACGTCGCGGAAAACTGCGTCGGAATGCAGCTTACCCTAAGGTGCTTCTTCTTCTTCTGTCTCTCATTGCACACTAGCAGCGATTTCGTCGTAAGTTGTCTTCGTGTTACATACCGCAAAATGCTACGAAGTATGCTTTAGAGGAGAACACTTGCCATTGAAACCAATTTTGAGACAGTATTTACCTAATTTCTGTAAATTAATGCAATTAAATACTGCTATATGTCGTCGGCTATTTGTTAGGCTAACTGTTGCCTTCTTCCTTTTTAGTGAACCGGGGGTGAGTACTGGGATTTACCCAATTTTTGCGGCGCATACCCGTTTATGATGGACCGTGACGACGACATGACACACCGACGAGCCGAGACCCTAAGGTTCTTCGCCCCTAAAACTTGCTTGTGAGCACACGTCGTCCTAATTTACTTCGAACAATTCGCTTGTAAGCAAACCTCTTAGGGACGATTTCGCCCATAGTGTATTTAGGTAGTTTGCATGTTTTACTCAGACGCCGCAAGCAACGCGCACACGCACGTTGGGTTGGAGCCCCTGATAAGCTCGTGACCTGCGAAATTGTTTACGTATTCATGAAGCCGCTTGAAAAGACCGGTACTAGCCGAAATCCAATTTACCGTTTAACATGTTTTGTAGAGCAACATCGATCTTTGTGTTTGTGTTGTTATAGTTCAAGCGCGCCGTGGGTTTTAGTCTCTCCTTTTTGTTGACCCAGATTCGAAGGACTTAAATCGCACACACTAAAAAAAAAACTACTCTGTTTAGATGCTCGCATGTAACACAATTGTTTTGAAGTAGACTCGCTGTACCAGAGTTCCGACCTCCATTCTGCGCTCCCCAACTTTAGGAAAACGAAGTAAACAATGAATGGATGTGACACATAAAGGTATTTCCTTTGGGAGTTGCATCGGGTTGCTTCGAAACAATTGCTGCCATCTTGTATGT
Organism: Rhipicephalus sanguineus; assembly: GCF_013339695.2. Classification (NCBI taxonomy): domain Eukaryota; kingdom Metazoa; phylum Arthropoda; class Arachnida; order Ixodida; family Ixodidae; genus Rhipicephalus; species Rhipicephalus sanguineus. The sequence continues at coordinate 109,520,223 of NC_051181.1, forward strand.
ATTTTTATGCAATTACTTGGTTTTCTCCTGGCTGGAAAGCGCGCGCCTGTCAACAAGTCTTCATATTTGCCGTTTATTTTATTCAGAGTTGAAGCTCGACCGTCGTTGACTGTGGCGGTTCGCAGAGAATGTCTCTTATTCCGGTGTCACACGATGCACTGGTAATTGCGATTAGGCCCGAGTGGGACCGAATTTCTCAATAGTCGTTGGCTCCCCATCTGCAGCTCGCGTAATAGAGCCAATCACGATCACGAAATTCTATCCGGATCACGGCCGATCGCGATCAAAAGTGACCGCGTGACACCAGTTCAGATAATATTTTCTAAATACTGGCACGGCCCTCATATGCCGGCACGGCGGCTGCAGTATTCCTAAGCGGCATACAAGAACGCTTGTGTATACCGTGTACTGGGTTTAGGTAAATGAACGTGGAACGTCGAAATACATCCGGAAATGTAGCGCTGTTCTGAACAAACGTGCCAAAGCAGGATATTCTGGTCAAACTCGTACAGCGTACAAAACGACAAAAGGCAGCTTACCGATTACAACTACAAAAACTTTACACGAATCTATAACTCGTTACAGATCGCAAGTACTGCCACATGAGAGTAACCGGTTAATTATTGAGTAATCATCAATCAGATTTCTTATTTTCCTTTCAATTTTCATTTGTCACGCATTTCATTGCCTACACGCACCCAGAAATGTAATTTTTGACACCACCTTGACACCAATTGAACAGCTCACGCTTAGCAAAATCCAGCAGTTTGTCGGTGCTACGTATTATAAGGGGGACCCCTCGCGCAAAAGCCGTGTGTCTTCTATAATACGCAGCAAACGCAGGGCTCTATAAATAAATATATGCACGAGGCACTGTTAAAAAGGATACAAAAGTGCCGTACAAGTTATTTAGCGTCTCGTAGGAGAGAAGGTGACTTTTAAGGGCTCGTTTTTCTTTGTTAGACACAATATTAATAAGAACTAACAGACAATAATGCCATCTTGAATGAATAAAACGCGCGAAAGAACGAGGACGAACAGAAGAAACAACAGACCACGCGCGTTTCGCGCGTTTTATTCATTCAAGATGGAATCAAACCAACTTGCCCAGTTAAACGTTCTAAGGCAATAATGCCAAGGAGAGAAGCGTCTCGTAGCGCTTTCTCGTGAAAAGTACAGGCGTGCAGCTTAAGTAGCGTTAGAGAATTACGTGTATGTAGTCTTTGTGCCACGTCCTTCTATGGCGGAACGACTTTTGGCTAACGACTAAAATGCTGGAGCAAACGCGACTAATTTGAACAACAAAGTCAAACAGCTGCCGAGTGACAGCGGTGCTGTCAATATTGGCCGCGCGACCTTTCGTTTATATATCAAGGGCCAAATTTACAGAATTTCTCTCTCTTGATTGATTTCTGCTATTGGCTGGCCAGCTTGCTAAGGATATGTCCAGCGTCATGATTGATTGGAATATTATCGTACGAACATTTTTTTAGCGTAAGAAGATTTCTGCGGATAGGTGTCAAGGTAACAAATACGAATCGTTCAAAAAGGTTTGTCTGTGGAACGATGCGCATCCATGAAGCTAACGCGTCCAACGACAACGGGCATATTACTGTATTTCACCTAATGTACAAATCCTCAGATCTTCAACTATTACTGCGTCTAATGCTGAGGCTTATTAAGGCGAATCAGGTAACTGGTTATACGCATTTGTTTACATAAAAATGTAACTATGTCACAGTGGCCATCGCCGAATAAAAACTAATCGATCAACTACAAAAAATGCCATCATTGATAACAAATAATCAAATATAAATGGTTAGGTACAAGTTTGGTTCTTGTCTACATCATGGTGATGAACATACAGGCTTACTGTTCTAGAAGCTGATGCCGAAGAACAAACACATTAGAAACTAATTGTTAAGTGCGTGGAATACGTTCTTTATTGTACTTATTTGTGCAAGATGTCATTGATACGATATTATATATTAATTTTTAGCACAAAAGTGTTTTATGCCTGGGTACACCAGGACATCACCGACTTCATTTCCGTAACGGAAATGACGTCGGTAAAATGCACGCGAACAGATGACAAAGAAAAACTAGGACTTTTGTTGACGCAGATGACCTAGGAGTAATGCCCACGACCTCTCGGTCCGCGGCGATAGGTGCCGGGCATTCTACCGACAGCGCTACCGACACACATATACGATGCCTTACAAACGCGCCTTATGTATCTCACACCTCCCTCTCACAGCGTTCTTGGTTGGAGAGGAAGTGTCGCCGTCTAGAAGCGGTGAAGTGAAGTATTGCATCCTAACACTAACGAGCGCCGACAGGGAGCGCTTTGGTAGTCTCGGCGCAGCGGGAGTTTTCGGTGCATTATTGTAGGAAACTCTATGGTCGGTACAATGTGGCGTACGCGGTGGTTTGATTAAGTGACGTCGCAGCTACGTGCTTTGCCATTCGCGTCATGTTAGCGTGTGTCGCCTCGTCGCCAGCGTAGTGCTGCTTCGACATGTACCAACAGAGTTTCTCCGCCGCCTACTGCTTCGATTGCGATGGCATCGACGGATAAATGTGCTCGAATAAGCGCCGCAGAAAGGCAGCAGTGTCGACGGTCGAATGTTGTACAAGTGAGCCCTTCGGTGCAGCAAGAGACACGCCAGCGGTAAGCTGAACGCCTTCGCGCGTTCCACGTTCAAGCAACCAACTCTGCCTCGCGTTCCCGAAGCGCTATGTGGCAGTGTATGCACGAGCACAAGCGTAGGTTACCCTATTACTGGGGAGCGCACACCTTGCCGTTTCTCTCTTCAAATGGCGACGCATTGAACGAGTACATATCCAGTACCAGTGCCTGTTGATGTCATCTTTGCGCGGGATTTACCATATGCTGTGTCCAGACGTATGTTAATTACTTCAACCAGCACAAAGGTTCAATCACGGTCATGGACGTTAGTCGTCGGGATGCAGATGCACCGACAGACGTCAACGTTTGTGCATCCACGTCAAACGGTGTTGCCAATACACATTGTGCAAGCTCTCATATACCAATGCACAATACACAATCAACAACTACTGTGAAGACAACTTTAACTTTCGTGTTATACTGATTCCTATGACGGAGGGATACACCATGTTTTTTTCTCTTTCTTTTTTAGTTCAGTCGCCTTCACTAATTTGAATTTTTGGTGAAAAAGAGTAGCCGGCGCGATATAAATGCGTTAACGGCTTCTAAAAATAATACATTATAAAAGAAACGGTTAATATTAATATGAGCCATCTATTTCTCTGAGGTGTCTCGAAATACATGTTATTGGGCCACATCGAAATATCACACGGCGAGTTAGAAGCGTTAAGTAGGGAAACCCTAATGCTATACTGATACGTTTTCCGTGCTTACCCGGATCGTTAATCAGCGTGGCGTTCCGTGTACTTGTTCAGCGGCATCGTTCTTGTTATCCTTCCGAAACAATTTTCCGCTCGCTTTGTGGGTGGCCGTACAAGGACGACAATGGCGTAGGCGAACGTAGTTGCGGAGCCTGAAATTTGATTATGCGATGTGAACGCGTCTCTCATTGTGCGAAACACGCGTGTTCTAAAAAAGGAGGATCGCAACCCACACAGTACAGTGGAAAGTTATCAACTTCGGAACGACTGCGCAACGAAAACACACGGACGACAAAGAAGACACACTCAGTTGAGTTGAAAGCTTTCGCTGAGCGTATCCTCTTTGTCGTCCGTGTGCTTTCGTTGCGCAGTCGTTCTGAAGTTATGAATTACCGACTTGCCCAAAATGCTGCTCTCATTAAGGTAATCAAGTTCTGCTACGTGCAGAAGGACACAGCAGAACGCAATAACCGAAAATAACAAGAAGTCAGTTCGCGCTATTTTAACATCCGGCGCGTAGGCGTTTCCGGGACCGGATCACCGGCATATCAGCCTTTCTTCTTGAGCCTGACAAGCTTAAAGAAAAACAGTCACTGAAGGCTAGGGGAGCGCCCTTTTCGGTTGCTAACTTGTCTGGTTAGAAGGCGTTGAAGCTTTGTAACAAATGGATTTTGTTTCAGAAGAGATGGCGTTTGTAAATGATCAGCTGTGACGAACTTTTTCAAGCTACGTCTGATAAGTTGTAGTCATGCAGAGGGTGAAATATTGAGGCGACACCAAGGACACCAAAGGAACAAGTAACAGATAACAAGGGTTGTTCTTTTTTTTTTGGGGGGGGGGGGGGGCGAGGGGGTTTAGCTCCCTAAAACCATGGTATGATTATGAGGGACGCATAGTGGAGGGCTCCTGAAATTTCGACTACCTGGGGTTCCTTAACGTGCACCTAAATCTAAGTGCACGGGAATCAAGCATTTCCGCCTCTATCGAAAATGTGGCCGCCGCGGCCAGGATTCGATCCCGCGACCTTCGGGTCAGCAGTCCAGCACAATAACCACTAGACCACCGTGGCGGGTAGAACAAGGGTTGCTCGTCCTCTCTTTTAATTATAAACTAGCCCTGACCAAGTTGCTACTAATGCTGTAGTTCAGAGAGAGAATATCTTTAAAGCGCACTTTAATTATTCTCCCATCAATGTCTTTGAGAGAATCTCGGAGAGGCTTGAAAATTGATCTCATTGTGTTAGATATGTGTTTGGTGTTGTAAGGAGGGAAGGTGAGGACGACAAGGGTCCAGATACCTCTTTACACAGAGAAAAAGCGCTAAACTAAAGAGCTCACCTAGTTCCGAAAGATCTCTCGCTGGTGAATATGTGTGTGCTGAATGAGACATTTCCCAGCAGATCGTCCCGTTTACAATGAGACGAAGTGGAGGGTCAGTGAATGGCACCCAATAAAAAAAAACATGAGGACGCTTGAGCTTCGTCCTCAAGCGACAGCGTGATCTGGCCCCTTACATGCATCATGTAGTGCGCGAAGTCCCGTTAACGCATGTAATATTGCGGGTCTGAAGGGTCACTATCTGATGGCGGGTCGGCAGCAGGTGTTAATGATGTGCAAGTTTGGGCCTCAGTTGTCAGGTTATGCCTTTTAAAACTAGCGATGATATTCGTAATCTATTGTCAGTCAGTCTATAACACAGAAGGTTGCGAGAGTTATTGTCTTTAGCAATCACCTACGATAATCGGGGCGAGTCACCCGTTATATGATGAGTTAGTTTCTCAATAATTTTAAAGTTGTACTAAAGTTCTAAAGATTTAATTAAGTTGTGTATTCAACTAGCTGAATAGGTCGTCACGCAGGTCCGACCATCAATGTGAACGGACGCTTAGTTCATCTGCGAAATCGATGAGGCCCCTATTATGTGCAGCACGCGTTACGGGATTAAGTTTCACTACAAAATGCACCTCATCCACGTGCCGACTGGGAGCCTACTTAGACTGTCAGGTGATGCGATGCCGACGGATGGCATTGATTCTGAATGCATTTTCATGCAACATACCTGGGCAGGTCGATATATATTAAGCGGCGAATAAATTCAGTTTGCATACTTAACGATGAATCTTCTGTTGCGCAAACGGACACGAAATTCTGCATTAGCCACGCGTGATCGAAATTACTCAGTTCGACATTTGTTTACCTTGCTCACAGTTGAAGTTGCGCGCAACTTCGCAGTAGGTAAAGAATAAATGAATAACGGGGAACGCGCGCCCGTGTCTTCCATAGATAGATTGCCTCTGGCAAATTCTTACTCTACAAAAGAGTTTTCCGTACTTCCTGATGGTCTATGCACATAGTCCTATGTTCGTGTGTTTCGAGTGCCGGAAAGCCAATTACTTAGACTGAAAGAGACCTTCAGGGTGCCAGTCTGCGCGTTCACCGGAGCAAATAACTCAGCACTGTGGGTAACTTATTGATGTGCTTCAGCGTACTATAAATATTTCAGCAATTCTATAAATGAAAAATAATGTCAGAATGACTAACAACGCGGTACGTTTTAGGCGACAGAACGATCTCGCTGTGTGCATATCACTGTTTTTGCCGCGTCCTCTGTCTGTCTTGCCACCTTCTTCTTTTTAATAAACTGGCTCTTGATATCAATTCTACGAGGAATATAAGCAATTCCGATAAGAATGAAATGTCGAATAAAAGCCTTTGCGCTTTCCATGGCTCTATGACATTGTGTTTTGTTGGTTTCAGATGTCGCGAAAAGTACTCGCCTTCGACATAATTATCCAAGAACGTATAAATCATTTCCTATTTTTCTTTTGTCATAACGAATTTTCTTTTGCCAAAAAAAAAATACTACGTGATTTTAAAAAAAAGCTATTAGGTGACTGCGCTTGCAAGTCAGCAATAACGAAGAGCAACACGTCAGTCCGGTAAAAACGAAACGTAAAAAAAAAAGCACGACTAAACGCTCTAAGTTATGCATTGGCTTGAGAGTATACACCTATTTGCAGAAATTACGATATCGCTACCTGTAGGCTCATTCAAGCCAATCCGCGACAAATTTCAGTTGCGTCATTTAGTGGAGCGCTCTGTAGGTTTAAGCACACCGTGAACTTCTACTGGTGTTCACAAAAGCGTCTTGCACTAGAATTCCTTCGTAAGAACACATTTCAACCGTTTCTAGTTCCGAAGACACTGTTATTAAAGTAGCAGGGCTTGAGCGAAATGGAAGTAAGACCATCCAGCATAAAGAATGATAATAAATATATAAATATATAAACAATGAAAAAGTCAGAAACAACGCGAAGGAAGATGCAAGTTTGAGACAATTAGCAAAGCGCAATCTCATCTTGCAGAGAGGAAGATAACTTCAGGCGCGCAAATATAAACTGAACACAATTAGTACTGACGTCCAACTCCTTTTGTTCGCATATCTGCACACGAACGCTTTTTCTTTCACTTTGCTTGGCTGTACTGCAGTGTACATTTGCATGCAGATATGCACATACATTGAAGTAGCTGCAAGTCTTTTTCCCCTTTTTTCCTGAACAGGATAACCAGTCGGTATAAGAACTGCCTAACCTCCCTGTATTTCCGCCAGTTCCTTACTTCCTACCTTCCAGCTCTGTGTGTGTTTAGGCTTATTGTTTATGCATTCGACCAGTTTTCGACCGTCTGCTTTTCTTTAACGTGCACTGCCGACATCGCACAGTACATCCGCCGCGGTGGTGCGGTGGTTACGGTGCTCAGCTGCTGACGTAGGTTGGATCCCGGCCACGGCGGTCACATTTCGATGAAGGCGAAACACTTAAGGCCCGTGTACTGTGCAATGTCAGTGCACGCAAAAGAACATGAGAGGGTCGAAATTTCTGGAGCCAATTACTATGCCCCCCCCCCCCCCTCATAATGATATCGTGGTTTTGGCACCTAAGACACCAGAAAACATTACAGGCACTTGACGTCTCTATGCAATGGGATACTTGCTTTACGTTACCGGTAAATTAGATTACTACAAGTACTTCAGCGTTAGGGGGGGGGGGTGTCTGCGTACCCTCTTTCTGTGCGAATTTTATATCGCTGGCAGCATGAAGAGAGAACCCGCGTGCTATCTAGAACCTGTTTAACAGCACTAATTTTAGTAGAAGTCATGAACATGATAATGCCTTATGTTTGCCTAATTAATGTTCCCACCGCTCTGTACTGCGTCTGCGTGTTGCAAAAATATTATTCTATAAGGCAGGGCAGTTGGGTTTATGAGTGTGACCGTTCTGTTTATGGTGTAGACAATTTTTTATGAATATCCTTACCGTATATTGAAATCATTCATTAGCAAATCTTTCCGCAACGTCAACCTGCTTCATGATGCTTCGGTGAGGCTAGCCACCGAGCAAACAATTATGAAATACATGAGAAAAAAAAGTTTAATGGAAAGCCAGGACACCGTTATTCAAAATAGATACAATTACATAAATTGCTGCAGAAAAAAATAGCCAACATTGACACGATCTACACAGTATAAGGTAAAGGCAAACTTATCGAAGTACCTCGGAGCCTAGCTGATGCCATACACCTTAACTAACTAACTAACTAACTAACTAACTAACTAACTAACTAACTAACTAACTAACTAACTAACTAACTAACTAACTAACTAACTAACTAACTAACTAACTAACTAACTAACTAACTAACTAACTGTTAATTCATTAACTCATTAACAATATAGTTATTAAATAAGTCATTATTCCTTATAGAAAGAACGGGAAGGGACCACATTTATCGCGACAATGGCATGAAACTAACATCGCAAGAGTCTTGGATAGAGATTCTCGGCCTTCTTTTGTCACTCGCTCTGTCTACGTCGTTTTTTCTCTTTCTAGCTCGGTACTTCGTGCGTATATCAGCACATGAAAAAACTGTTTCGCTATGCAAGTCCAAGAACGATATGGTCTTTTATTCCGGGACTGTCCCACGGCACCTTTACAAATGACGTTCACTTCAGAGCCATATGTTACACTTAACTGTCGTCACTTTCGCTTCAGTCACGCGGTGGACGTGTGTGGTTTCACAAAACTGTACGCCCACAGCTATCGTCCCGAGGCATTTACATGCGCTGGCTTCGTCTCCGCCAGCTGTTTTCTACGCCCACTTCTTGTGAGAACGAAGCGTTGTTACGAAGTTGCAGCAGCCGGTAGCTCTCCGCACGACGTCCGCAACGTGCTCTCCTAACTGATTCGCAAAAGCAGCAACGGACACTTCTCGGAAGACTGAAATAGAGGTAACCAAGTAGTTTACCGTCTAAACTAGCGCAGGTACTCATTGTTTGCGCTTGTACGTACATAACCAAGATTTGGTCTCTTGAAATGCGAGCATTGCGCAGGAGTCCCTATAGATCTAGTTCTGGTAAAGCAAGTTTCTTCTCTTTTTTTTTTTTTTTTGCAGCAATATCGGTCGCTGTTCTATGTTGACAGATGTCGCCACAGTGGTGAATTTTGACACGCGAAGTGTAGTAGGCAACTGGATTCTTAACCTTTTTTTCCCACTTATTATCAACTGTAATATCGTGTACCGCTGTTTGCTCTCTAATACAAAACCCTGCCTTCTTGTCTCTTTATTGTTACGCCAGTCATTCTTCGTTTCTCGATTATATTTTTCCTTCCATCGCTCGCTGTGCCGGTCTCCCATAGGCGGTCCCGAAATATCCATCTTTTGTCTTTCGTAGTATTTTTCCCCTATCATTTAGGAGAGGTGTTTCCTCTTTCAAATACATTTTGTTATTATTATGCATTGTCCACGCAAGCTGCAGCATTCCATCGAATTCTCGTCTATGAATCATCACCGTGAAAGCAAGAATAACGGCAGGCAAAGCCTTGGTAGCTAAGGGACACCTGTATGAACAACCTCGGCGGCATGCTGGGCGAGAATCAATGTCGCTTAAAAAATACAGAAACAGGATTTCTTGCCTCGAGCTAGTAGGCTTGACAGAGGAAACTGACAGCACGTCTTATTTCTTATTTTTTAGTTTTTTTTCTTTTGCTCATTCTGGTTCCACAGGCGCGTCGTGAGAAGCTTTTTGTTATTATCTATGTTATCTATGCTGTCCTTTCGGTTCAGCCAGAATTTCCAGCCTCAGTCCTACAAGATACGAAGCACATTGCACGGAACTGAACCCATGATTTTTGTTTAAACTATATAGCCCCTCAAAAAACTCCAAGTTCTGAAGTTTCCCGACAAAGGCGCGCTTGTTAAAGGCGTGGATTCGGGGTGCCTGATTCAAAATGCCGTTGGGTGGGCTCCGGGAGACTCGCTCTGTTAGCGCGCCGTTTTCCTAGAATCTACGTGGGCGTATGGCTATACGGTGCTTCATTTACACTTGCCACGTACGAGACGTTCCTTTTGGCCCATTCGGAACTGCTTGAGCCTTTTTTATTTTTTTTTTCTGCACTCGCGTCAACCTCTGTCGACGAATATTTCAGCTCTGTATTTCTTTTCTTTTTGTTTTTATTCCCTTTTGTCCCCGTCCCTGAATGTCGCCGATTCTTTTCCCTCGTTTGAATAGAGTTGTAAGTTAGGACTTGTTTCTTGCTCCGACTTGAGACAGAATTTTCACACGAATACGCATGGGCCAGAACCGCAGCATTGTATGCCTGTAACCTTCCAAGCGTGTTTTTCTCTTAAAAAAGGGTACGGCAAAAGAGGCAGCCCAACAAAACAAGTCATGTGACACGCTTCCTTTATATTATTTTTCTTTTTTTTTGCGAACGTGTGAAGAGGTGCCTTTGTGGCACGTTCGACGGTGCTGCACCTAACCGGTGCGCTTGCACCTTGTTAGCGCGCAAACGGTTAAACATTTCCGCAATCGCAAATAAGAAACCCTTTTTTATTTTATTTTTGCTGCCTATGTCAACCTCTATACGGCAGATATTCTCACAGCAGCATTTGTATCGTATTATATCCCTTCGAGACTGGGCATGAAGCGAAAAAAAAAATGTTGTACAAACTGAAAAACATCGATTGTAAAGGAATTCACTGACACTCCGCCATGAAGTAGTGCCAAGAACTCGAATGGTAATGTTTGGGAAGCTGCTAGTATGTATAGGGTGGTCCTTTGTGCTTGAGCAGGGCGCGGCAATTTCCTAGTTGCTTGCCGTTGTTCCCGTGACATTCCAATCTCTTGCTCTCGCATTCAATGGTTCGCCCTTGAGGCCAAATTGTGACTTTTTTCATATTCTCCTTCTGGTTTTCCAAACAGTAGTGCAAAAGTGAGGGGAAGGAATCGATACCCAGCACCCGCACAAGTAATATCACGTTATATTGGCGTAGCAAGGCACAGAAACCCCTATCTATCGGAAAGCCAGAACGTCGGGCTGCTCCGATCACTGCAGTTGAAACCCTGCGTGGTTGGCTCACACCCACACTGGGGGATTGGCCAAGAAATGCATAGTCTAACAAAAATGAACATAGAGGAATTGCATGACTTTTGAAAAACCCTAGAACAATCGATATAAATTGACAATGGTGACTTTTAAATTGAGATTAAAATCGTCTTGCTTAAATTAAGAACTTTTAGACAGCGGAACAGATGTCCCTATGACAATGTCCTAATGAGGAGGCTCGCAAAGACATAGTAATTTGAATAGCTAGATCCAGAGCTATTCGATTAAATTCTTCTTTGAGAACGTTTTTTCTGAGCAAACGGAAGCGACTGCATGATAAAAACTATTGTTCGATTCATTCGTCCTTGCTACAAAATTAACACAGAGGCGAAGGCGCTAGACCAGCTCTACGCATATTAAAGTTAAGTTTTAAGATCACACGACGTGAATTCTTGAATAAAATTTCATTTCGTGTTGAGAATAAATTGCTACGCCAAGTGAACAAGAGGCGTCAGTACTTATCCAGATGAGTAAATAAAGAGTTGCCGGAGTTTGTTTGTTTGTTTGTTTGTTTGTTTGTTTGTTGTTTGTTTGTTTGTTTGTTTGTTTGTTTGTTTGTTTGTTTGTTTGTTTGTTGGTTTGTTTGTTTGTTTGTTGGTTTGTTTGTTTGTTTGTATACTCAACGCTATCCTCTTTTCGTGTAGAGAATTTCTATGCCAAGGGAACAAGATGCGTCGGTACTCATCTTGATGAGTAAATAAAGAGTTGCCGAAGTTTGTATACTCAACGCCATGCCACATACCCATTCTGGAGGATTGTCCAAGACTGCGTATCGTGACATTTCGATGACAACCTGAAGAATGGTACCTGAAGAATGGATGACAACCTGAAGAATGGAACCTGAAGAATAAACAAATTAGAAAGAAAAAAGGAAATAACAGCATATACGTATGACTTTGCAATATGGGCAGACCAGACAGCTGTATTAATCTGAATAGAACAATTTTGAATAGATATGTTAGATTTTAACACACTTTTCTTCAATTACTTTGGAAATACTGATTACAGTAGAGATTAAAATGGGATACGTTTAGTAGCTCGATAAAATTACAAACCGCATCAAAGTCATCCCTGTGCCACTGTTCCACAACGGAGGCACCGAAGTCTTTGTTTGTTTGTTTTTCCTTCAACACTATGGCACATACCCCCTCTGGGGGATTGGCCAAGAAATCGTATTTGAAATTTCGAAGATAATTTGAACAATGTTGAATCATAAACAAATTAATGAAAGGGAACTGTTAGGTACTATATCAAATAAATACTGCAGTTACTATGCGAATTCGCTAGTAGACAATACTACCGTGTATTAATCTGATCAAAATATTTCCAATAAATTAGTTAAATTTTCACGCATTTTTATTTACTTTACGAATAGTTCTTGAAGTCACGAATAAAATGGTGTACGTTGAGTAGCTTGGATGAAATTACACACCGCATTAAAAGCATCGCTGTAGCAGTATCCTAAACCGGAGGCACCGAAGCTTAGTACAGTTTCTGTAGCGTATCTTTTAAGTCTATCTTTGAAATCGGAGTCATGAGAACTCTTTTTCTAATATTTGAATATCTGCGACATGACAAAAAATAATGTTCAATATTTTCTATTTCTTAGTAGAATTGACAGAGGGGCGATATCGTCAGACCAGCCCTGTGTAAATGTAAGTTTAATAGGGGGACGCGGCATCGAAATTCGGTGATCGTAATTTCTTATTGTCGAGATTGACTCAATTGAGACTTCCATGGGAATTTTAGGCGCTGATATTCCGTCCACGTTCTTACTGATTCCATTCCATCTGTGCGAATCGCTGACCACATGACTTCATCGTCTTCGTCACTTCCTTGTTCTCATCTCTCTTCCGCAGTGAGTGAGTGAGTGAGTGAGTGAGTGAGTGAGTGAGTGAGTGAGTGAGTGAGTGAGTGAGTGAGTGAGTGAGTGAGTGAGTGAGTGAGTGAGTGAGTGAGTGAGTGAGTGAGTGAGTGAGTGAGTGAGTGAGTGAGTGAGTGAGTGAGTGAGTGAGTGAGTGAGTGAGTGAGTGAGTGAGTGAGTGAGTGAGTGAGTGAATAACCGTTTATTGGGTCCAGCAAAACGCAATTAATCGCGCACCCGGCTAATCCCACTACGGGACCGACAGGTCTAGCCTTCCAGACAACTGAAACACTAGACCTGTGAACTCTTAACGGGCGAGTTAAATGTGTCACGTGACAATAAAATCAAATGAGCGCACGCATCGTGTAGCTGACCATAAAGATAGAAGCACAGCTGCTTGATTAGAGCTCATTTCAGCGTTTCGACCGAGCCGTCATGACAGAAGTTGCTGAATGCGTTCGGCTCCGAAATTTGCCGCACGTTTTCGATCACTGTGTGCAGGGCGCTGCGTCGTGGTGCTCTTATACATGACCTAGCACATCGTTTCGTTTGATCAAACATGTTTTAACCTTGAAACTTCAAATCGCGCTGCAAAAAAAAGCGTGCGGCGGTAACTGCGAAAATTCGAACAACTTCTGTCGCCGTAGTACTGTGGCAGGACGATATCACGTTCCCCCTAATTAACGAAGCGGCAAGTCATACATACCGCGTGCCGTGTTTCAATGCGCCGCCGCTCTCCGATTCTAACAAATCTTGGTTTATTCCATCAGACATCAGGGATGTGTTTTGGAGACAACGTCATCCTATAGCTCTTTCTGCGTGGTTTTAGTAATAAAGTACATGCCTGTAACATAATGTCCCATGAATTTCTCATTAAATTAAACTGGTCTCGAGAGCATACCGTTCTCAGCGAGGTGCCGTATCTACTCACATAGTACCACCACTGGCTCATATTGCATAACTGTTCCCTGGTGTTGGCCGAATTATGGGCAATAGTAGCTATCGTGTAATTATAGTTGGCTAATTTAGGCTGATATTAACTGTTCTCTGTTTTAATGGCAATGTCATATTCGTTCAATTTCAATCCATTGTTGGTTTGTATTTCTGTATTTTCGTTTCTTTTTTTATTGCTAATAAAAGCCTGGTAAAGTATGTCGCGTTGTGAGGCGATTACTGGTCCGCAAGGAAACCACGTGTATTTTCGAGTATAGTTATAGCTTCCGATGTAGGGTGAAGAAATAATTTTTATGCCAGCAGCGAAAAGCTGGATTAAAAGGTTTGCGTAATCGGCTAAATACCGTTGTTTGTACTGCTAAAAGTCCCGCTATTTCTTTTGTATCAAAAGAATACTCAGTAGTTGTTGGGCGCCTATGACATCCATTTGCGCAGGCTCCATTTGAGCACGCGACAGAAGCGCTTCGCACCACTTTTATGAATATTACTATCGTTTAAGCAAGGTACGATCCGCGGCTCCATACGCAGGATATATGGCACTCTGGTGTTCTCGGTGCGGCATACCGCTCTCCCATGGTAGAGTATTTTATACTCTTAATTGAGAACTGATTTTTCTCGCTGCGTAACTCTTGACACATTTCGCGCGCAAGTATGTGCGTTTTAAAACGCGAATGTTCTGCAGCCGTTTTTCAAGTGAAGCCTGTATTCACAGACCTCGTGATGGTCGTGTTAAAAACAAAAACCTTCTCGCCCACAGCTGGCGTGCATCAAAGAAATACTAAATAAATTTTATTTCTGGGGTTGGGGCTTCAACCCTCGTATTCCCCCTCACCCACTGGTCCGAAATCGAAATCGAGTGCCTTGAGCACTAGAGACCATGTGGACCATGCACTTACTTCCGCTTTTCCGAATATTCATAAAAACAATTCTTACAAAAATCGATGGCTCTGGTTCCAGTTAACAGTCACATTGGATGCAGATGATATTGGAGCATAACTTCACTGGAGATAATGGTCAATCAACTCTAAGGATAGTTAAAAGAAAGTTAATTAATTGCGTTCTTTGAAAGATTGTGAGCAGCTCGGATCGTGGCCGCACCTAGCGGAGAAGATCTCAACCACGCGCTTCTTTGTACGTGGGCTCCGAGATCCGCTTCGTCTGCGCGGTCAAACACAACGCTAACCGAAGGAATAGACAGTTTTAGTTTCACGTACGTGGATTCTTTGCGTACGGAAACGTGAGAACTCTGCGTACGTTACGCGGCACGCGTCCGCTATGTTTATAGTTTCATGTACTCAGACGCAGCGCCACAGAGCTTCCACATACCATAATACTACAGCGAAACCCGAAGAAGCGTGTTTTTGTTACAAGGCGAGCGGCGCAGATTGTCGCATGGTAATGTGGTAATAACGGCCGCCGGTAGCACGACGAACATGGAGGCCGCAAGGCGAATTCAGTTTATTCGTGTGAAACGTGCTTTTTGAACGTTTCCTAGCCAGTCATGTACGGGAAAAGCAAAGAGGCCGTCGGCGAGCGGGAGACGCTCGGACCCATGTTCAGCTTGGGCCGCTCAGCGCGCAGAAGACACACACACAGGAATGCACGTAGAGACGCACGGCAAACATAACGGTCGCCGCGTATATTCGAGCAGAAAAATACCCCTCAACGCGCACTGTGACCCACATTTGTTGCGAGTGTTCTCTTGGCTTGGAATTCACCACGTAATCATAACGACGACAGAGCAACAGTATTTAAAGGGACACTGCAGAGAAACAATGGATTGGTTTATATTGATAAAGTGTACTCGGAGAACTCTTGTGTAGTTTATTTCACCACCATAGGTTTATTATTAGAGGAGAAAACCAAGTTCAATGTTTCATTTTTAAATTTCGCGCCGAACTTTGTAATTCGTGACGTAAAGGATTTCAAAGAGCATTTAACGTATTTTGGCGCCACTGGCTCGACGAAATTTCCACAAACTCGTTACGTGAAGTCTCTGGCCCCCTCAGCGGACAATGTACTTCGATTTAACCGATTATGAACTACGTATGCCCAAGCAGGCGCCGTCAAAAATACGTGACGTCACGGCAAATGGTGCGGAAATTCCAAGGTGGTGTCGCCACCTGTATTTTCTTTTCGCGCGTTCTCTCGCTTATTAAGCGTCTTCTCGCAGCAAGCGTGGTGTTTTTGGTATCGTGGAAGACTACTTTACTAATGCGAGAAAAATCGTTTTGCTCTTTAGTGTGCCTTTAAGGGGCTCACCGGACGACGTAGAAGATGTCATAAGCGCAACCGAAAATCTGGTCTTCTGCTGTTTACGCCATCGCGCACTTCATGTGCGGGCGGGCGCGGGCACTGAACACTTTTTTCCCTGACAGCCGACAAGCGCAGGGCGATTTCAGTCCATCTGAATCAATACTGCATCCTGGCTTTGATTGGGTTGCACTCTCGAACGTCACGATGCACATCCAAGTCGTCACTTTTCGAAAACTTTAGGCGCGGAGCACTACTCGGAGTGTTTTTCGTATGCCACCATCTTGAAAACTGGCGAGCTACCCTATCTCGATAGTTCCGCGATCTCGCGAGAGCACCCCGTAGGACTTTTACGTACGTAGAGCACGCAGCGCAAGCGCGAAGATCTCACGCGCGTCCGCAAGGCGCGTGGGCGGCCTCCACGTACTGCGCATGCGCAGTGAAGACACGCAGGAGCTCCACGTACGTGAACTCTTCCACGTACGTCAAACAAAAGTTGTCGAATACATCATGGCGCATGGACGTTGACGTGCGCGTACCACTACCAGATCCTAAGTGAAGGATTAGGGTCACCTTCGAAATGTCTTTTTCTGAACGTCTTCAATATCTTAGACGCACGGTACGCTGGAAACAAGATCTAGCATGAGTATTCCTCCCACGTCGTGGTCCGTGAGCGCAAGCTTTACATCGACTCACGTGTTCCTTTCCATCTTCTGCACTGACTTGAAAGTCGCACTTTACGAAAATCAAGCACGCCTAACCGAATTGCAGCTCGATGTCGTTGATGCAGCGGGATCCTCGCGAGGTCGTTTTGGGGATGTGTTTTATTGGTTTTTTAGGGGGAGGGGGGGGGTTGTACTATTGTCGCGAGGAGTGCGAGATGGAAGGAGTCCCGCGCTTGAAATTGCGAGCGTCCATTCGGCGGCACAGCCTCGAAAACACGGAAACCCATTTATTCTCGGAAAACGCACGCGATCACTCCTCAGCCTTTGCAGGACGCGCAAAAAGACAGCGTCGCACAATTGGGTTAAGACTGGCCATTCAGCCTTTCTCCCAGAGCCGCTATTTGGCATTCCGCCAGCTCTTCGCATGTCCGAGAGGACCTTGATTCGGCTGGCGCTGATTTTGCGCTGGCGAGTCGTGATATCACGCTAGCCATGAAAAGGCCTGCGTAATGCGAGAAAATGCGGGATAGTATAGTTTGCTCTTGCCGTGGACTTTCCTGGCATAAACTTTGCAGACCTTCTTATGTCGCCATCCTTTTAGTCGTAAACTTTCGTTTTCCTTCTCAACTTTGGCAGTGCGAAGACGGCACATGAAAGTGTGCTTCCATTTTTCCCTCCTTATTTCTGGTGAAAATACGTTAAATGATAATTGAAATGCGCATACTGGCTACATAATCAATTTTATCGTGTTGCAAAACCTGTACAGAATAGATTCACTGCTTTCCCGTTCAAGTATACAAATAGGAAGAAATAGGAGGCTTTTTTATTACTGCGACTCGAAAGCTTCAGCCTTGTGAGGTTTCATTGCTCATCTACCCGAATGTGCCTTGATCCTATATCTAGGCATCTTTTTTTTTGTATGTGAATGGTTCCAGGGAACCTTTTCATGCAGACAACTGCGTACCTTTACGTATAAAAGGCGGAAAGCTAAGATCAGTCGTGTCTTACTCTGCGCCGAGTGGATTCTCAAAGCAAGCTTTATTATGTTTCCCACTTGCAAAATCTTTAGCGCAATTGTTTTACTACGTGGAAAGTGGCAAATATTGTGAGGCCACAGTTATCTGAATTAAGTAACTCTAAGAAATGTAACCTAAAAACTAATAGAAATGTCGTTACGTTACACACGGAATATTTGTTGTTCGTGCGCACTTTGTACTTATTCATTTTGAAAGGACTCGTGCACAAAGGTTCGTGCTTCATGTGTAATGTCGGTTTATGCCACGTTATACGACTGGTGTCATGTTGTGCATCACATTCTGTACTATTTTTCTCGTCAGGCTGGCAAAACCATGTATAGCATAGCCATGTGTAGTATGGTATAGTAAGGGTGCGGGGAAAGCGAAGAAGTGCCATTGGTATTCGAGACGTCTTTGGCGAATTCATAAAGAACCCTGTCAGCTTTTGTTTTATTAACTTGTGCATTCTTATGCGGCTATCCGTGTCAATGGACGCTAGAAACGCCGGACGAGCGAAGCATCATTTGCTCTATTAAATTCACTTGTTTTCTTCGGCAGCTCGGAACGGAATGAATGAGGAGCTTGACAAAAAGAAACGGCTTCCTTTCATGAATCGGGGCAGCGGGTACTATAAATAAAAAGAAGTGAAGAACAACATAGAAGCAGGATAAGAAAACGAGATAAAAATAGGTTTTCTGATGCTACATAACGATAGTCTTTGCCACGCGCTAGAGATGAGAACGCGAGAGAGTCCTTCCTTGCACGCGCCTTTCAAGTCTGCGTGAAAGGAGTTGTCGGCAGCACTCCATCTTGCTTCACTCCTTAGTGCAGTGCGGCGGTAAATCCCCTTTGAAGGCGGCGGTCAGCACTGAGGACGGTATAGCCGTAATAGCTCACTCGCAAGAGGTCGGCGGCACTACGTATTTCGTCAGCACGCAGCGCTGTATTCTCCGGTGATACAGCGGATCTATAGAAACAGTCTTATCATGTTTCCTGCTTGTTTTTGTTGCTTTTTATTCTTATTTCCCGGCACTTTTACGGTGTTAAGGCACCCGGAGTGCATGATTCATTTCTGTGTTGAGGTTCGAGCTTCTAGCCGGAAGGCGACGAAGGCGCTAATGAAGTTTCTGCGGCCAACCGGAGTCGCTTAAGGACTATGACACTCCCGTGCTGGAGTGTGTTTGTGTGTGTGTGCCCAAAAAAAAGGCACACGTTCTTTGTGAAGATGGAAGCTTGGATAGAGATGAAAAATTCGTGAACACGGGATTTCGCTGGAGCCGACGTTTCGACAAGCGGACATGTCTTCACAAACAGTACATTGGCGAAACAGGACAGCCTGTTATTATTAGACTAAACGGGCATTGCGCGGACACGGCGAAGAAATTGCCGAATGCAAGCATTTTAATGCGGCAGTTCACAACTTCGGCGATCTCAAACTCTACATGCTTCAGTCAAACTTCCGGTCCCCGAGAGAGAGAGAAAATATAAGGAGTCATGCCTTCTTCACAAGTTTAATAGACTCCAGCCAACAGGGGGCTTTTGAATCCATCCGATATGACACATACACAACGAAAACCAGTGAGAACTGAGACTTTTGCAGGAATTTCTAAGCATGCTTATCACCGTGAAATTATCTTATGATTGTCAGGTGGTTATTCCTTTTGTCAAGCATAACTAAACGAAACGCCTACCTGCCTTTCTACCCTTCCACGCGATTGCCCCACCGCCACCCCACGCTTTCTTTTTCACTGAATGTTTCCTCTTTCCTGTTGACTTACCAAATTTGGCACGCCGCCCCCCCCTTTCTACTTGGAGCTTCCACGGCTTCAACGGAGTTTGTTATTAATATAAATACCGTTTTGCGTGTAATCACGTTGCATTTGTACTATTTCACGTTCGATTAACTCTTGTCTAGCATTCATTTTTTGACACAATGATACCGTAACCCCCTCCCCCCTCTCTTCTAGGTTATGCCCTCTATTTAGCATTGAGAGTGCTTAAATAAACAGAAGAAAAAAACGCCAGGCCTGCGCGGAAAGGCCGCACAGTTACAGCGAAAGCTGGAAGAGCGGCCTTTCTGGAACCCGTTGTAAACTCTCTTGGAGAAACTGCTACAAGCACACTTGAAAAGTACCTATTACGCCATAAATCGTAATACTTTTTGCGAAGTAGGCAAGCACCCACTATGTCATTCGTCATTCTAGGAAGAAGCGAGGCACCCACTACACATATGCTAGGCAATATGTGCACATTGTCGATGCTGTGGCTGATGAACATGAAGAATTGGGGTGGAGCCCTTTGTAATAGGTGCGAAGCTTCAAACCAACCACTCGTTGCGTCATTCGCATTGTGTGACGCCTGGTTGTTATTTTACACTTCTTACACGTTATATGCGTCTCCGAATATCACCCTTACACTGCGGCGGAGCTAACTTACGTTTCCCCGTCTGCATGAGATGGCTGTAAAGTTTTTGTTGTAGATTTCTACGACATATGCCGTCAGCATACTTTTTCTAGGCTAGCATATTTGAAGAGCAAACATAGCTAGAAACGGGTTGAGTATGGCTACAGACCGCACAACTTATTTACAAGTTGCTGAGATCGTATTGGCGTGGCACTTTGGTCATTGCTTGCCAGGGAGAAATAAAGGCACATATTTCACGCTGCATGTTGCGTTAATTTATGAACCCCCCCCCCCTTTTTTTTTCTCTCTCTCTCTCTCTTACTGCAAGGGGTCCCTCATCATTTCCACTGGTCCACAAGGGGTCCACGAAGCAACCATGGCTGAAAACCACTGGCTTATGGTGAAGTCTGTGCAGTGCTGGCGGTCTCTGCTTGTCCAGAAAACTTCAGGTCGTTGGTTCTGCTGGGTGCACCTCGTCGACAATACTTCAAGGGCGTTCTTCTTACAATGACTCCTAAGTATAGGATAGACCGTGCACCATAGCCGAGAAATTATCTCCGTTGACTCACAGGCTGCCACATTTTGAGAGTTGCGAAGTCCTGTCCAGTACATACTGCGCAGCGGAAAGCTTATTACCAGCCTCGTAATTGCATGCCGCGTGCTCTGCCGCAGAAATCAACCCCACATACATAAACTTACTCGTAGTTCCCAGATTACTATACGCAAGCCTTAACTTCGTCGCTCATGGCTTCTCCCGCCGATGTCTGTACCCGCTTGAACCCTTGGTCATGGATACGAGGAGGGGGGAGCATTGGGCGCCACCTTCTGCTGAGAGAAATACTGCGATTGCGCGCGGCATGACCGTTCTCTGTTGTGCAATATATGTCATAGCGCGCAAGCGGGTACACGTGTGTGCGTGTGTATGTGTGGGGGGGGGGGGGGTGAATGAGTGCGCCAACGCTAACTTTATGGACAGTCTATGCCTTACTTGCGTTTTCTGCTTTATAATAGCATTCCTTTAACGTGCTAATGTCGTGCATTTACTGTCTTTACACAAGTGTAAGTGATAGGCCTTGCGTGATGAATGACCAACCGATAGGTTGCAGACCACGCTTTCGGTGATGGCCATCGAATGGACTTATAACGTGGCATAAGAAGGCCATGTAAACGTGCAAACGCCACAGCACGTTCAATGTCAATTTCAGTTTTATTTCGTTACCACAGCAGTGCCCATGAGAGTATACAGGAGCCCGCCGTGAAAGTTCTGGGCACGAATGACACTTTGACTATACTAAACTCAGTTGAAAACGAGCAAAACAGAAGTAAAACATTCACGGTGTTTAACAACCTTTTGTTATACACCAGCCATGGTCAACAACTCTAGAACAGCCTTGCTCGGTGTTCTTTTGATTCTTTTTGTCTCCCTCTATTCATCCTATATATCTCCCCTCCATTACAGGGTAGAAGAAGCCGGTTACTCGCATATTATTAACCCACCAGTTTAGTGCGAATAGCAATTATATGACAGTTTCGTGCGCTTATCTTAGGAAAGAAGGGGGCGGCTGGCGGGGGAGCGGGGGGTTGTATTGTCTTGTGCTCTCCCGGCGATGTCTGCGCTGAAGTGACAGAGCGTACGAAGGTCGCTTCGACGCTGCAGCGGCCGCGTTTGCGAAAGAGGCGCGCTGTTCAAACGGAAATAAGTACGACTGTACAGTTCGTTCGCGCTCGTCCTGTGTGTACCTGTTCGTATCGTTTCGTGCGTCCTGCTTTATGTTTGAGCAGTACGCTTCCAGTGTCGAGCTGTGACGCATGATAGTTTCGCGCTCGTCCTGTGTGCGGTCTTTTCGTGCGTCCTTTGGGCTCGAGCGACGCGCTGGCAGATTTCGAGCTGCTTTCCGTTCTTCGCGTTACATTCCAATTTATTGCTATCGCATTCATTGCTTCGCCGTTGCGGCGAAACTGTGACTTTTTTTTTTGGCCAGGTGTTCTTGATGTACCTGCGTATATTTCCCGCTCCTGCCTAAGGCCTACGCAGAGACGGATGAGAACTCCTAGTTATGAACAACTTAATACGCTAATCGGCTTTCACATTGTGGTTACTTCCTATTGGCCTATACGTTGCTGTTCTCATAAGTTATGATACCGGTAACCGAAACTGAGAAGCAGATTTCAAGCTAAGCCTAAAAAGTCAAAGAGTCCCTTATGCATTCTCCTAAGAGGACTGAAAGGTGAAAGCCATCTTCTTCTTCCCAGTCGATGTATTGAACAGCCCCCGCCTCCTCCTAGGTGTTTTTTCACCTAACGTGGTTTTCTTACTGCCTCAGGGACAGCAGGCACTGCAAGGTTTCTGCAACTCAGCTGGGTTATGCCCTGCCTTCGTGATCGGCCCCCCTTGGACCAAGCGAAGATTTCATGTGACTACATCATCATGTGACGTCATAGTGGCGTTACGATGACGTCACAAATTTAGGCTATTTGTGACATCATGATGACATCATATGGTGACATCACCACGCGTTGATTTTTTGCAGCACTCGTGTTGAACGCCGGCAGACGCCGACGGTCAATTTTCGCGTTTCATGAGGCAGCTAACGCTTTCGCCTTAATAAATGTGATGTCAAGGATAGTTCGCTACGCAATGAAGCCTCAGCCTTGTGAGTGGTTTTGCGTTCCACAGCTCAGGCAGCTCAGGTTGTCGCTATAAACCGGCGAGCAAAGCAAATAATTGCACATGCTCAAGTAAAGGGCTCCGTAACTCAAGAAGCTGGCGAAGTAAATTTCTCGAATGATTAGCAAAAGGATTAGCCTAACGGTCTTCTTTCACTGAACACAGCTTGTACATCACAGTACCATTTCTAGAACTTTCTTCCGGTTACCCTGCAGCTACTTCATACGAGCTGTATCACAAAACTTGATCGCTTTGCAGTTAATTATCCGCACACCGTCTGTTGCCCAGCTGTTCTTTTCTACTTACATAGACTGCAATTAATGAGAGCTGGCATTTCACCGAATCCCAGTCCTACGTATTTCGCTTAGTCACTTCAAACCCATATATTTCAGCATGTCGAGGCAATCAACATTTTCAATTTCTTGCAGGAGTTTCCTGGACCGCCGCCTGTTCCCTATCGGCAACTCCATGGTGTCTTTTGTGCTTTTTTGAAAAACTGAAACGCTGTCGTTACCAGAGGCAAGTCTTGCTTTTTTATTAATAATAAAATTAGTAGTAGTGCCCCAAGTAGACTATGCGTCCATTTCAGGGGCGTCAGAATTCTGAGAGCACATCGATTTTTAAACGTGATTGCTGCAAACGTTCGAGAAAAGCCTTTTTTAAAGACCTCTGTGCGACAGTCTCTCTGGCACCAATCCAATCTGTATGTCACGACTTTCAGTCGTTGCCCGCTTCGTATACATATTTGATATTTGCGCAATAAGATAAGAAGATACACGGATGTGTTCCGCACTGATATACGGTTATCTCAATTTTTCACGCTGCACCTATTTTGATTGTTTCTTAACATCGCTTTCCCGAGCTGTCATGGGACAGCCGTAAATTGGTGTTTGGTCTACATGGCCACTCCAACCACAAAACGTGTTCTTACTTCGCAAATGAAAAAAAGTGCTAGGCATGGCTAAGTAACTGTAGTAAACAAACGGGCTCAACAGAAAAAAATATGTTCCAGCTGTCAGCCCCTTTATTATTTCCTGGTGACTGGTTCCTGCTCAAGGGCGTAGATCTATAGCGCTTGTTGGAATCGCAAAATTTTGTCAGAAATCTGTAGCTGTAGCAACATAAATTTTGTGTTTGTATTTTTTGCAAACAATGCCTAATGCGAAAAAGTGCCACGAGAACTCGAGGACAGAACACGTATATTTGACTTTGGAAGGTGATGTGGGCTTATTGGTATAATGCGGTCAACCTTTAAAACAGAGCACCTCATATCAGGGTCATCGAATACAGCCCAGAAAAGGTATGACTTCCTGCAACTTTTTTTTTATTTTGTGCATGCCTACATGAAGCATTGAAATCAGTTCTTTCTTTTTTTAATATGAAGCTTAAACCTTCTCGTCGCATCGCCTTAGTTATCTCAGATTTAGGTTCACGTTAAAGAACCCCAGGTGGTCGAAATTTCCTGAGCCCTCCACTACGACGTCCCTCATAATCATATCGTGGTTTTTGGACGCTAACCCTCAAGATTTATATAATGCCCTAATATCGGTCAGGTGTTTCTTTTATGAAGGTACAGTTGGCGTCACAAGTATAGAGACCACTATGTCTAAAAAAAAACTAAATTTCTCAGCAACTTGTTAATTTATTGGGTCGAACTGCACAGCACGTGTTGTAAGCGCGTTTTAGAACAGGCCGAAAATATAAATTTGAGGCTGTCTGCCGAAGCATCAGGGAATATTCAGCTCTTTCTTATGTCTCGTGGTCTTTAAACTTTTGACGCTAGATGTACCTTAACCTCCCTGTGCGTTCCCTTTAGCAGTGTACTACACTGTGATCGCTTTAGAACGATATCATAAATGCATGCTCTCATATTGATAATCTCTAGCCGGGTATATTCGTCATCTTAGGCTTAGATGTGTTCCTTGGTCGAGCCTATACTCTATGAACTTGTGCGTGTTCTCGTTCCTTGGAGTGCCTTGCGTGTTTGTTGTTTTTTTTCGTCTCCGTGCACATACGTTGGGACAACCAGAGCGGCAGGTTAGGTATAGTACCACCTTGTGCGCCGTATCATAAGTGGCGCAGGGTGATTCTATATACCTAACCTAACTACTCGTATGCGATGCCTGCCGATCTCTCTTAATTGATCATACTTTCCTTGGCGGTGCAGATGTGTTGCCGGAAAGTCGCTGAAATCCTGCTAGATGGACATTTCTGTTTCGAATCTCAACAAACGAAACATTCATGGGGACTCGTTTCTTTTTCCCATGCGAAAAAACGAGTCCCAGTTGTGCAGACAGGATACAGCCGTTCCTCCAAAAATTTATGTAGAAACGTATTACGAGGTAGAAACGCGCGTTACCAGGTATTACCAGGTAGAAACGCGCGTTTTGAAAACGCGCGTTTCTACCTGGTCATAAGTGTTTATCGTCGTTCTGCTGATAATACATTCTACGGTGATATTTCTCGAATTATGGATGCAGGTAAGGAGATGTTCGGCGAGCAGTTTACGGTTGTTTGTCTCTGATTGTGCCTAGGCATTAAATACGCGACGGTACGAGTGTTTCTATGACAATGCAGTCTTTTTAAAAGCGCGATATGTTACTTCCTGCCACCGCCATCCCTCCACGTTTATTTGCGGTTAAACTAATATTTTATGCGCATTATCCCTAAACATACGCTTGCAGCGTAATGGTTGAGATTGTGCGTAAGAACGTATATATTTATTTATTCGTTTGCCTCGTAATCCTTGGCTTCATCACGCTCTACTTCTATTCGCCGCTCCTAGGTGGCGACTTCATCTATATCAATGACGTGGAGGCAAGAGCCGTAACTTTTCGCGCGGAGAAGTTCATGCGGAAAATTCCGCGGTAAATTACCCTTTCAACATCACGTATTAAAAATAGCGGATTGGTTGAAGTATTGAGTCAGATAACACTTCAATGCACTTTGTGCTCCATGTGCAGGGCTCAGCAGATGAAACGCGATGATCAGCGCGATGATCAGCCCGCATGGCAGGGGGCACACTCTTTTGTGTGCCGCCGGTGAACACTGGGTGTTCTTTAAAATGAAAGACAAATGTTGTCATAAAGCCGCTCCCGCTTTAATTCGACAGCGTGATCAACCAGTTTAGTGTTGCTAACGTTCACCGGTGGGACAAATAAGTGCCAGCCGCAATGCGTGCCAACTAGACGCGTGCGAATATTTAAATTTTTCGAATACGAATTGAATATGAATACGGCAGAAAACCGTCTTCGATTACCGAATTGAATGTTGTATACGTCTTCATCATCGTCATCATCAGTTTCTTATATCCACAACAGGACCAAGGCTGCTCCAATGATCTCCTACCCACCTTGCCTTTTGTGAGCTAATTCCGGTTTATGCCAGCGTATGAATTCCATCTAACCCGTTCCAGTCCTCGGCCGCGTGGGAACCTTTACAAAAGTTGCAAAACGAAAAGTAACAATAGCTTTCCTTACTTCTCTTTTTCAAACATATTAAAGGGACTTTTTTTCTGATTGTGGCGAAAATGAGAAGATCGTTCGTCAGATCGGCGGCTACGAGCATGCTTTTTCCCCATAAAAAAGGAATTATATTTTTAATTTGATGCTGAAAATCATGAAAGAATGACCGCTAGCGTCACCTAACAGCGATGTGGTCAATCTACTGGTAGGACAAGAAATCTTTGCAGGTAGACTCATTTTGCTTAAAAACGAACATGTATAACTTGAAATTGTATTTTACGCACTTGAGACAGCTTTAGGTTGCGTCAGCGAGAAATATTTTGCTTTTTTTTTCCTCACGCATCCAAAAAGACGCCCGGTGGCACTGCTAGCGGCGCCGTCTTCAATTTCGTCTGCTTCAACTCATGGCCCTCCGCGCTGGTCGTACTGTGCCGCTGTATTGTTGTTAGGATTGTCTCAAATGTGCTGCGCTGTGAAGGCGTGCATTTATCGTCTCCTTTTGACAAATCAACTTGGCTTGGATTGCGGCAGCAGTGCTAAAATAAACGCATAGACTACGATTATACAGCAAAACAAGTGTTCTGTAATCGTGTAATAAGGCTTCATTTAACCGCTAGCGCGCTGAAAACGACTGTTACATTCATTACATTAGTGTTCAGCGAAAATAAAGTATTCCTAACGAAATCCCATGTGCTTTCGGTTTTAATTTTTACCGGCACTACAATCATCATCGCGTCCACCAACCAGTGTTGTGGGCACGTTTCACGCCAATGAAAGAAGACCGAACGCAGATCGAAAAATTCTGTTTTAAAAATTTCTGCTCACTTTCCAGAGAAACCGCTGCACGGTTGGACACTTCAGACGGTACGCTTTCTATTGCTGTGCAAAACAGAAAAGCGATGAAGGACGGTAGACAGTCCCTTTAATGAAACTGCGTGACATCAGGCTGCAGCACTTTGAAGATTCTTTCGGTAATGCACTCGTTACAAATTACCATGCAGAAAAATTAACTTTCCAACATGTTCACAAGGCGAGCCTTCTTTAAGCGCTGTAACAACACCGCAGAAAGTGAAAAAGACCCTCCCCTTTGTGCAATGTGATGCTCGCACATTGACACTTCTTTTATCAAGCGTCTAAACATTGTTAGGGTAACATTCCTGACGGCTATATTATTGTATCTTTTTAGAGAAAGCGAAAGTACAACATATGCTGTACGAGACCTGAGGAATGAATTTCGGTGAACAGGAAGCCGTCCCTGTCGTCTGGGCGTGCCGGACAGACTGAAATCGAGTACGAAAGTCATGCGTGCGTCATGTGTAATTCTCAGTGATAGGAGTAAAACGCAGCCAGTTGCCGGGAACGCAGCATAAATATGCACTTTACGGTAGTATGCAGCAGCTGCGAACTACAACGTAACTTAATGTGCACGCATTAGTGATGTTTTACTTTAAAATAGGACTGCGTAGCATTCGTAAGGCGTTACTCGTTCGAATATTCGAATTTTTCCGAATAGTTCGCCTGCTTAATTTTAAATTCATCCGGCCCCGAGCATTCTACAAAATCCGAATATTCATTTTTCTAATCCAATATGCTTCGAACGAGGAAAACATTCGATCCCTATTAAAATTTTCGAATATTAGCCCATCCCTAGTGCTAACGATCGCGTTTCAGTTAATGAGTACTACAGGCAACGTGGAAGATACACGAGTTCAATGTACTAACCCTGAACTTCCGCGACAATCACAAAACAATGGACGTGCATTGCGTATTGCGGTAGGAATACTTAAAGTAATAAATTGCGTCAAAGTGTATGGAATGGGCGTACCATGCACAGCGACTCAAACAAGATAAATTGGCCCATATGGCAGCCAGCGTTTTCTTTCGCGCCATCGGTTAACTCTGGGCAATCGTGTGGAGGTAGCACGCTGTCATAATGCAAGGCCAAGACTCCTGCTTTGTGTACTGTAATGAGGTAGCATCGTATCTCCTACTTGCACCGATGGCGCATAATGTCCCGCTAGCCATGCGGTACGACTATCGTGTTTGTTTCAATTGCTGATCATTGTGTCACAGCCGCTCGGAAGACAAGAAAAAGGGGTGCGGTCTGTTGCGTAGCCCGAAAGCGGCAGGAGCTGCGTAGTTTAGCCCGTTGCCGCTGTGGCGCCACAAAACGGGTCGCACCCGAGAAGGATTTTTAAAAAAATACGGGAGTGGAAGCTACGCCTCCAAAGTGAAGCCAAGAATCCACAATCTTACCATTTTTTTTATCCTCCTTGGTCGCACCAAGATTGTTTAAAAAAAAACACGAGTGTCCATCTGTTGCGGGTTTTCTTGAGGGGCCTCGAACTCTTGGAAAACGTTATTGGTGATCAGCGATCAGGACATCACCACTCCCCTGCATGCATTACTTTCTTCAAAAACAAAGATCTATTTCATCATTTGGACTTTTAATACCATTCAATGCCGTACGAAAATTCGTGGCAGCCGACGTTGACAAAATGTGCGTGGCTGCACGTCTACTATCGCCAACGCGGACGAAACTGTCAACACTGCGTTCCCACTTGTGCCCATGTGTTTCAGCGCGACGCAACCAGCCGCACTCTCTTTTTTTACGGGGCAGCCGTGATATATACACACATTGCACCCCCATACGATTTCTTTGATAAAGCAGGAATTACTAGGACTATTCACTAAAGCTGAGTAAGAAAACGTTCAGGAACACACGTTGGGCGAGGACGGCGTGAGAATGATATCTATCCTGTATGCCTAAGCTCTCATCAACCACAATTACACAAGGTTGCCGGCGACTTTTGTTATTCTGCTCAATTAAACAGGCAACATTTCCTGGTCTTATAAAGCGACGAGACTCATCTTCGCCAGAAGCACAGAAGCTTATTTCAAAGTGCTGAAAAAAAAGTCACAGCTTCACCGCAAGGGCGAAGAAATGAATGCGATAGCAAAAAATTGTAGTGTTACACTAAGTTAGGCTGGCAGCTAACCGTTTCGTATCCGATCTCGCGTAATTACAAAACGCTCGTGTAAGAGAATACGGCCGCTCCAGGGAGATGTTGCTCTCCGAATCACTTCGCGTTGAGAGCGCAGTACGTAGAAGGGTATAGGAGCCGCCCGCTGTGATGGCTGTCGAGATAGCGCGCGCGCCAGCGATCACGACCGTGCCCTTAGATTCAAAGTTCAAAGTTGCTGCCCGCGCGACAACCCCCGCCCCCTCCGAGCGAAGGCACCCTCCGAGCGACGGAGTGTGCATGCGTCTTCTCATGCTCGTTAAAGAAGTTCGTGTCGTTTCCTGTCTGCTTCGAGGGCAGGCCTCCCGAGCGGGGTGATGTTATCGCATGCACCCTGCGAGCGACGGAAGTAGGCCGGCTCGTTTGATCGCTGCTTCGGCCGCGTTCGTCGCCCCCGCTCGCGCGCTTTTAGCCGCGGTAGAACACACAATGCGCGGGGGATGTTATCAATTTGGACTTCATACGGGAGGGACATGTCAGCGACGGCAAAAACCCGTCGAGAGTGTCCATATAATTGCTATCGCAATAAAAAAATGAATCGAAGTAAGGTTAGAGGGAAGATTATTGGCAGATATATACTGACAAGCATACGTTGTATTGTCAGGGTCAGCGCCACGGACGGAGGGCGCCGTTGCCGACGGCGAAAAACTGGAGACCAAGGTAAAAAGAAAGAAAGAAAGAAAGAAAGAAAGCAAGCAAGCAAGCAAGCAAGCAAGCAAGAAAGCAAGAAAGAAAGAAAGAAAGAAAGAAAGAAAGAAAGAAAGAAAGAAAGAAAGAAAGAAAGAAAGAAAGAAAGAAAGAAAGAAAGAAAGAAAGAAAGAAAGAAAACTTCGGGAACCGCAGAAGGCGCATCCCGCGGCCAGCGAAGCGTGAATTCTGGCATCAAACTTTCGCCAAGTCTAAATTTTTGTGGTGTGCACGATCCTCCTTGTCGGCTTTACATGTTGTCCTAGGAAAGTCTTAAATTTCGTACCACAAAATTCATCCACGCCTTCATAAAAAGTGCTCTCCTTTTACATTTCTTTTGCTCCGCTTCAAGAATGCATTCTTATAGTTGAGATATATTCATATTCTGCAATTCTATTGATTAGGATACTATTTTTTGGAGCTGGGGTCTTGGTTCATAAGTTAACTAAGCGACGCCAACCCATCGGCGTAGTGAGCGATGAACTTCACGTGGGTGGTCATTCGGGCTTGTTGCTATGCGACGTTTCCTGTTTAAGATGACGCATTAGAGACGCTATTGAGAGAGTATCGTACCCGGGTGTCACGCCAGCAGTGGAAGGGGGCGCTTGATGGAGTTAAAATACGGTTGAGACGTATTACATGCCTGTTCTTGCTGTTGGTGTAGCGTCAAAATACCATACCCCCTCACTACGCCGGGGCCCCGGATTTGGACTTTTGTACGGGATCGAGCTCTTTCATTCGAAGTGCGTTTCCGTGTCTCTAAATTAGTTTGTATATTTCCTCTGTATTGTCGTTTGTTCAGGGCCACAAAGCTTTTTGTTTAATGACGGTTATCACAGGTCATCTATCGAGGCCAGACGAGAACTCACCCAGGCCAAAGTTGGTAGAGATAGACCAAGTAATTAATTGAAATGCCCGGTTCTGGTTATTCGCCAGGTTAATACTGCGCTGCAATGCTCTCACTGCCACGCATTCAGATAAAGCCCATGAAAAAATTGGCCGCGTATCTGCGTGCTTCGCTGCAAATGTCGTCTAAAGGCTATAGAAGAGGCGCTGCGTGAGATATGGACGCCATCTGGCAATACGTCGGGAAACATGAGTGCTGTGTTGCGGGCTGGTAGTCCCGGCGCAGCAGCAGGCGAAGCCCGGCGGTGACCAACGCGACCGGCGGGGACGCCAGCCAGCCCGAACACGCGGTTTGGCGCGAAGCGCCGAAGCAGAAGAAACGTCCGCACTCATCCACACACTCTTTTATTTACACGTCGCCTGGGTAAAACAGGAATGCCAGAGCGGCGCCCCATGGCATGCGAACAGTGCAATACTGAACCGAAACCGAAACACAACAATGAGCTCGTGCATAGGGCACGGAGGAAGGCAAGTTTCAGCGTAGTCGCATTTTCAGCGCAGCTTAAGAAACTAGGGTCTCTAGAATTACGTATCTATGCTTTTTCTATTAAAGGAACACACCGCCTAATACTTACCTAGTGATGTTGCGCCTCAGATATGCGTAATGTTTGCTTTTTGATCAACAATGTACACAAGTATGAACCTAGTCAGCCGTTCAAGATGGCTGGCCCTTGGGCAAGTGGTTCAACTTTGGCCGGGCGGCTGAATCGAGTGACGTGCCGGCAAACAGAAAGACAGACAGACCGACCAAAATTTCTGCTTTTAAGTTCCCCAAGAAAGACTATCGTCTTTAAAAGAAGCAGCTGCGAAGGTGGGTGCTCACTTGCTTGGCAAGTACGTGCAGACGGGTAGATTAAGGATGGCAGAGGGTTAGCTGCAAGTTTACGTGACTTCCAAAAATATTAAAACAAGGCTGATATTCAGGATAAAATGGAGGCTCAAACATATCAACATTCTTCAACCGGGGGTGTCGCGTGAGCCGACGTTTCGACAAGTGTTCTTGTGTTCTTCGAGGCAGCAACTGCCTTGAATAAGACAAGACCACTTCTTAAAACGTTGGCTCTAGCTAGAACCCCTGTTCAGAATGTTCATCTCTTCCAAAAAAAAATTTTTGGAAGACAAATGATGTGCGTCCATTCAGCTGTCGTGCCTGCTACGATTATGCCAGATTATTTAGGGATTACGGACTTGCGTAAGTTATATTAAAAGCCCTTTTGCGCAACTCGTCATACATGCTATTCCAGAAAAACTGCGACGCCCGAGGCATATTGAGTGAGGTCAACGTTCTGACACTCTAATAGCTGTTTAAGCCCCTGCTCTACGCAAGCCATTAGCTACCTGTTACCCAAGACGCATGCAGACTTCAGACGCCTCGTATGCAGTTGAAACCATGAGCGTACGTTGCATTGCTTAAAATTATTTGTCCAGCTTACATGTCCTACCACGTTATTATACTAATGCGTGCATTGCGAGACTACTATAAGAATAAAGCTCATAGGTAGAGTAACCCGTGTAATGAACGCAGTTATCCCTACTCTCTGCTGGCCATTCGTCAAGGTGAGTGTGCTTAAACAACGAACTAATCCAGAGCGCCATTAGAAAGGCAGTCTCGAAAAGAATACATTGAAGCACACTTCCACCGTCGGAGTTGAGCAACTATAGACAGTGGACGCTGGGAACAGCGCAGTGTAATCTGTATTCAAAATATGCACGGCTCAATATAGAGGTTTACTTCGTCACACTAATGCGTAATGCGTTTATGTTTTTCTCATGCCTTTTTTTTATCTTCTCTTGCGTCTCGCGCGACGAAGCCATATGTTGAATGCTATGTCTGAGTGTGTTATTTCAATTCCGAGACCGAGGTTTTCTGGTTAATTACTGGCTTTATGAAAAAATGAAGAAAAAAATCCGGCAGATCCCACGCACTGTGGGAATCGATGTAATGCGAAGCAGCCAGCAAAGAGCTGCATGCATCGCCTTATTTGTCTTTGAGCCAAATGAAATCATTCATGCCATGGCATCTAGTCCACCATATATGGCATATTTGCCATGCACGCATGCATGCACAATCTAGTACGCACCATGCCAATGAAACGCATATTCTGCTACATACAATGCATGACCTGTCGTTTATGTTCATCACGCACTCGTGTCATGCCATACCAATTTTGGTATATATCCAGTTAACAAAACAGCCGGAAGCGCACCATGACAGTGGCATGTAAATCATACCGTACATGACATGCATAACATGATTCGCATGTTAAGACCTCTCATTTATGTTCGTCATACAGTCACATCGCGCAATACCAATTTTGGTGTATATCAAACGAGCGAAATGTCCGCGAGTGCACCATGAGTAGAGCATGTAAATCATGCCATACATGATATGCATATCATGGTTTTTCATGTTACCACCTGTCACTAATGTTCATCATACAGTCAGATCGCGCAATACCAGTTCTGGTGTATATCAAGCTAGCGAAACGGCCGCGAATGTACAATGAGCGTGGCATGTAAATCATGACATACATGGCATGCATGTCATGTTTTTCATGTTACCACCTTTCATTTACGTTCATCATACAGTCGCGTCGCGAAATACCAATTTTGGTGTATATCAAGCTAGCGAAACGGCCGTGAATGCACCATGAGGGCGGGATGTAAATCATGACATACATGACATCATGTCACGGTTTTCATGTTACCACCTGTTATTCATGTTCGTCATACAGTCGCGTCGCGCAATACCAATTTTGGTATATATGAAGCTTGGAAAATGGCCGCGAATGTATCCTGAGTGTGTGTGGCTTGTAAATCACGTCGTACATGACCTGCATGTCATGATTTCCATGTTACCACCTCTCATTTACGTTCGTCATGCAGTCGCGTCGCGCAATATTGATTTTGGTGTATATCAAGCAAGCGAAACGGCCACGAGTGCGTCATGAGCTTGGCATGTAAATCATGTCGTGCATGTCATGTATGTCATGATTTTCATGTTACCACGTCTCATTTACGTTCGTCATACAGTCACTTCGCGCAATGCCAATTTTGGTGTACATCAAGCTAGCGAAGCGGCCGCGAATGCATCATGAGCGTGGCATGTAAACTATGACATACATGACATGCATGTCATGGTTTTCATCTTATTACCTGTTATTCATGTTCTTCATACAGTCATATCGCGCAATACTAATTTTGTTGTATATCAATCTACTGAAACGGCCGCTAGCGCACCATGAGCGTGGCATGTAAATCAGGTCGTACATGACTTGCATGTCATGATTTTCATGTTACCACCTCTCACTTACGTTCGTCATACAGTTGTGTCGCGCAATACCAATTTTGATGTATATCATGCAAGCGAAACGGCCGCGAATGCACCATGAGCGTGGCTGGTAAATCATGACATAGATGTCATGGATGTCATGGTTTTCATGCTACCACCTGTTATTCATGTTCTTCATACAGTGACATCGCACAATACCAATTTTGGTGTATATCAATCTGGGGAAACGACCGTGAGTGCGCCATGAGCGTGGCATGTAAATCATGTCGTACATGACATGCATATCATGATTTTCATGTTACCACGTGTCAGTTATATTCATCATACAGAAGTGTCTCGTCATACCAGTTTTTGTATATATCCCTTCATTTAAACGGCCGCGAGCGCCCCGAGACCATGTCATGTAAATCAT
The DNA here is from genome assembly GCF_013339695.2 of Rhipicephalus sanguineus. Taxonomy (NCBI): domain Eukaryota; kingdom Metazoa; phylum Arthropoda; class Arachnida; order Ixodida; family Ixodidae; genus Rhipicephalus; species Rhipicephalus sanguineus. Next base: position 109,554,664 of record NC_051181.1, read on the forward strand.
GCTGCACATGACATGCGCGTCATGATTTGCATGTTAGGACCTGTCATTATGTTCGTCATGAACTCTTGTCACGCCGTACCAATTTTGGTATACAGTGAAACCTCGGTGATACGATCACGGCTCATACGAATTTCGGGGTGATACGAATATTTCTTTGGCCCCGGCCAAAGCCCATTGGCCTTCAATGTAATGGAGTACGGTTGTTTCGAACAGATTTGCACCCCGCGACGTTTGATACGAACGTAAGCTACCGCGCAGGTAGGAAGAGGTGCTGTCCGCGCTGTCGCGGAAGAAACGCCAGTCAGGTGGGTGCGCAGAAACGGAAGCGCGGGCATGCGCGCCGCGCCGCCAATTGGTGAAAATGACGGTGTAAAAAAATCTTTTCTCACACAGTGATCAGAATAAACCTTAAGTGACGCGTCGTAGCCTCCAAGATTGTATGCGCGAATCTTGGAGGCCCTAATGCGCCTCCGTGTGCCTTGGCGTTTAGATTACACGCCATGTCCTCCATGCAAACAATGTCGTCGTGCATCAGACACCCTATGAAATGTGGACGAGAACCGAAAGAAAACAAGGACGGTCTTGGCGAAGGAGCTAGGCCTCACAACGGCAAGATGCACGACTGTTGGGGACGCAATTTTGCGGGCACGGCCGTAAATCTCTCGAAAAACATCACCAACACCACCGCGATAAGAAAATAATAACGTAGGGCCGCTGTTGCGAAATTTTCTGGCCTTCATGAACCGCATCAAAGCGCTCCTTAAGTCACTTTCGCCGCAGTGCTCGAGTGTCATGCGCAAAAGCATACTAAGATTTGGAAGGGGCCACTAGCTGTCGCGGGTCACAGATGCATTGCAGATCGGGCGAGTTGGTCATCCACGAACGCACCTGGTTCAGTAATTACACACGCGCGCACAGGCCGTATATATACGAGTGCAAGTATGATTGTTGACGTCTAAAAACTTCACAGGCAATCATTGCGAGCTGTTCGTGACATTGCTACGGCCGTGAAAAAAAAAAAAAATGGAAATGTACGCCAGCTTTAGTCAAGAGTTCGACGAAAGTTCGTCTCTTGACTTTTGTCGTACGCCTGCTTTCTTTTGTCGGATGATAATTTTTCATACTTTCTGGTGATACGAATTTCGGATGATACGAATATTTTTGGTGATCCCGCGAGATTCGTATCACCGAGGTTTTACTGTATATGAAATAAACGGAACGGCCGCAAGAGCCCAAAGGCCGTGGAATGTAAATCATGCTGTTCATGACATGCGTGTCATGATTTTCATGATATGACCAGTCATTTATGTTCGTAATAAGGCCATGTTATGACACACCAATTTTGGTATACATCCGATTAACGAAACGGCCAGGAGAGCACAAAGTCGTAGGCGGCTAGATAGATAGATAGATAGATAGATAGATAGATAGATAGATAGATAGATAGATAGATAGATAGATAGATAGATAGATAGATAGATAGATAGATAGATAGATAGATAGATAGTAGATAGATAGATAGATAGATAGATAGATAGATAGATAGATAGATAGATAGATAGATAGATAGATAGATAGATAGATAGATAGATAGATAGATAGATAGATAGATAGATAGATAGATAGATAGATAGATAGATAGATAGATAGATAGATAGATAGATAGATAGATAGATAGATAGATAGATAGATAGATAGATAGATAGATAGATAGATAGATAGATAGATAGATAGAAACGTTCAAATCGCCAAAGACTCGCTAGGAATTGCTTCGCATTTAATATTGTCCCTTCACTGTGCTTCACAACACGTAACATAACAGTCCGCCGCGGTGGCACCGTGGTGACGGCGCTCGGCTGACGGCTGCTGACCCGAAGGTCGCGTGTTCGATCCCGGGCGCAGCGGTCGCATTTCAATGGAGGTGAAATGCTAGAGACCTGTGTACTGTGCGATATCATTGCACGTTAAAGAACACCACATGGCCAAAATTCCCTGAGAACTCTATTACGGCGTGCCTCATAATCATGTCGCGGTTTTGGCATGTGAGACCCCAGATGTTATCTCTTCACAACGCGTAAGAATATGAACTACATGATAAACATGCGTTGTATACAAGTACTGGAGGTTTAGAAACAGAAGTATATTTCTTCGTTTCTAAACCTCCGGGCTTAATACTACAGAATCAATAAGCCCTTCGCAACCGCGATAACCGGGATCACTTCAACACCGCAACCCTTTCTACAGGGCCACCTGGCTTCGATCGTCTTCCACGCAACCCTGCCAAGATAACGAGCTGATGATTAAACGGTACGAGGATCGACGGAAATAGAATCTGTGGGCAGCCATGAATGCGCCAGCCACGTCCATCGTATAACGCGCCGCAATATACGCTGTCCTCGGTGCGCGCGGAAATTATGCTAATCTCTGCGAGCACCCATCACCAAAGCCGTAACTCTCGGTAATGAGCGGTCGTCTCGATACGTGCGCCGGAATAGCATCGAACAACCGCGGCGCTAACGGGACAGCCCAACCGTGAAGCCGTTCTGAAGAGATAACAGGTAAGTGGCCATACACCTCAGCAAGAAGCACGGAGGCAAGGTCTGGATTTAAAGCAAAATGAAGACCGAAATAATTTCCACGTATGGGGCACAAGGTTTTCCTAAAGTGCCTCGTAAACAAATGCACGGTAGTAAAAAAATATTTCTTCGTTTCCTCGCGAATCTGTGCTAATTTCCTTTCCTTTCTCGGACCCAGTGAGCTCGCAATTCTCTTGAGATGTTTTTGCTTCTGGTTTTATTTTTTATCACCTTAGGTGTTGTGCACCTCGATGATTATATTATCAGAGTCAGAGTTATATCGGCCTTTTCATAATATATATCGTTGCTTCGCGGTGATTGAGAAATTAGAGATGAATGAGCACTTGGTGCTGTTCACATCCTGCTTTCAATGCAAGATACACAGCTCAATTTTCGTCCATGACGCCGTCACACATGCTTGACACCAATTTGCCTGGTACATGATTTCAATGAAACAATCCAAGCTGTCTGACACTCATTATCATATATTATCACTGGTGCCTTTGTGTATACGCTCAGGGTGCTGGGACTGGATTAACGAAGCATGCATTACTTAAGTGCTCACAACCATAGGCTGGCCAATCGGCTTCGCTAATGATATGCCTAGCATTGCGGTTGGCTGAAAAATGTTGTCATGAACAATTCTAGTGAAGACATGCACTCTAAGGAAACAGCGAGTATTTGGGGAGTATTTCTACCACACAACAATAATCGTCATGCACGTCGCGTACTTTCCTCGCGTTATCGCCGCGGTCCCGGCACTTCCCGGTCACGAACGGCGCGCGCGTTATCAGCGTGACATAACATTCTTGATAGGAAAGTGGCGATAGCCGGGTTTTCAAGAAAGGAAGCGCGAGCAAGCCAGATGACGATTATTGTTGTGTGGCAGAAATACTCCCCAAATACTCGATTTTTTTAGAGCGTATTTGTGAATGCGGGCCGCGATCTTTTGCTCTCCGGAACATTTCGCTTCTTGCTTTCCCTCTTTCTGTTTAATATGCGTCAGCGACAAGCAGTAACATCTCAACTCCAATTCATGTGTTGCATCTGAAGCAGAAGAAATTATTTCTACTACTACTAATAGTAGTAGTAGTAGTCGCGGTAATAATAATAATAATAATAATAATAATAATAATATTAATAAGAATAATAATAACAACAACAACAGTAGCTGAGGCTGTCGGGAAAGAGATGTATTTACGCGGTAGTTTTGCTTCCTAACGGGTAATTAACACTTCTTTTTTTTACTTGTTTATTTATTGATTCATTATCGATTTCTTCATGCTGGGATAGCCGGCTCTTACGCAGCCTACTTTCCTTTGTCTTCACATCTAAATAAAAAAATTACCAATTCTATTTGCTTGAAAACTGTCAAATTCTGCAGCAGGTGGCTCTCACTCTCGACCATAGCGACCCACCTAGCGTAAAGATATTGCCACGCCCACTTCTTGTCTAGTTTTGATGTATTCGGGTTTGACCGGCAGGGACGGTTATCAACGCTCGACGCTGTCCGCGAAGCATTGTTCGAGAAGCTTCACGTCTATAGTAGATCGTTCTGTTAAGATTGCGCCCCGCACGCGAACGTTCCAGCTTTGTCTAGAGATAACGCCGCCACCAGCGATATTGCTGGAAAGTTCGATACCGCCTGTATAAAAGCCGACGCGATTGACCGCTTGTCAGTTGATCGACGGACGACGCCCTGTTCGCCGCTATATTTGTACAGCGTGTATTGCTGTAGTTATAGTTCTCATTTTCCGGCCACAAGTTCGGCCAAATAAACAGTTTCATCCTGCAAACGCCGACTGCTGTCTTCATCGACGTCACGACCACGTGACATCTGGTGGAGGTGCTGCTTCGCTCATGTTCCGGTCGCCCCCGTCAGGCCGTGAACCCAGTCCGGGCCGCAACGAAGACATCGACGCCTACCCCGAACAGCGAGCAAGCCGCAGGACACAAGGACTACCTCCAGAATACCAGCCTTTACCCGACAAGACCAGGAAGACCCCGACCATGACCAACACAACAGCGACAATGACAGCAACCATGCCGCTTGCACCCGTGCTGCTACAGCGCCCAAAGGAACCACCGACCTTTCACGGATCATCTGCTGAAGACCCGGAAAGTTGGCTGGAGAAGTACGACCGCGTCGCCATTTTTAACGAATGGACCGATGAAGACAAGTTAAGACACGTCTACTTCGCCTTGGAGGACTCTGCCCGAACTTGGTTCGAGAACCAAGAGCGAAGCCTCACGACGTGGGACATTTTTCGCACAAGATTCCTTGCCACATTCACGAGTGTCGTCCGCAAGGAGAGGGCCGAAGCTCTGCTGGAAACCCGTGTGCAGCTTCCAAACGAGAACGTGGTGCTGTACGCGGAAGAGATGAGCAGACTGTTCCGACACGCCGACCCAGCCATGCCCGAGGACAAGAAAGTCCGCTTGCTCATGCGAGGGGTAAAGCAAGAGCTCTTCGCTGGGCTAATGCGGAACCCACCGTCGACAGTCCAAGAGTTCGTCTCAGAGGCGACGACGATTGAGAAGACGTTGGAAATGCGCAACCGGCAGTATAATCGCCGATCGATTCAAGACAACCCAGTTGTTCATGCTGTCGGCTCCGACGACCTGCGCGAAACGATCCGAGCGATCGTGCGGGAAGAACTACGCAAGCTCTTACCCTCACCACAGCCTGAAGTTGAGACGATCGTAGACATCGTCCGAGAGGAAATCCAGCAGTCTCTGGGCACCCCCGAGTCAGCGCAGCCGCAGCTGCAAGCAGTGACCTATGCTGCTGTAGCCCGACGCAACGCCCCCCCTCCTCGCCCAAGTCAAGACGCCGCGCCGCCTCAACAGTTCCGCTGCCAGGCACCACCGCCGCCGCCACCGACGTCACACCGCCCGCCAGCCGGCCAACGATACACGCCGAGGAAGACCGACGTTTGGCGCGCCCCCGACCACCGCCCACTCTGTTACCATTGCGGAGAAGCTGGCCACACTTACCGCCGCTGCCAGTACCGACAGATGGGACTGCGTGGATTCGCCATCGACGCGCCGCGTCCACAGCGAGGGGAAAGACCACGTGACATCGCCGACTACCTCGCGGGAACGCAATGGACGCCCCGACAACCTTCCCGTTCGCCGTCGCCAGGCCGCTACGTCTCTCCCCAACGCCGACCATACACTGGCCCAACTCGGGGCCGGTCACCTAGCCCGTATCCGGAAAACTAAGGGCAGCAACCGATGGAGGTGCGGTTGCTGTACGACGAAATACCGAAGATCCTCCGCCGCCGACGACAACGCCGCAACGACATCTAAAGAACACGCCGCAAGCCAAACGAAGCCCTGACGTCGAAACTTCACGGCCCGAAGAAGAACTGACGACACAACGACGAAGCAGCGGGACAAACCGACGTAGCCGTGATCCGACGCCGCGACCAAATCGAAACGGTAGGCGACGAACGAGTGACCTCGACGTTCTCATCGACGGCCACAACGTCACCGCTCTCGTCGATACTGGAGCCGACTATTCCGTCATCAGTGGACCGTTCGCGACGAAGCTGAAGAAAGTCAAGACCGCCTGGGAAGGCCCCGAAATCCGCACAGCGGGAGGTCACCTAGTAACGCCGGCAGGAATCTGCACAGCGAGGGTCTCCATCAACAACCGGATTTATCCCGCAAGCTTTGTAGTCCTTCAGCATTGCTCCCGAGATGTCATCCTTGGTATGGACTTCTTAGGCCTTCATGGTGCAGTCATCAACCTCAGATTGAAGTCGATAACACTATCTACAGAAAAAGCATTACCGCGGTACACCCCGCCAGGGAAGCATGCCTTGAATGTGCTGGAAGACCAAGTCACCATTCCCCCTCGCTCCAGCGTCATCATTTCCGTCGGCTCTCAGAAAGTAGCAGACCTGGAAGGCGTCATTGAAGGCGACCAGCACCAGCTGATTAACCGCGAGATTTGCGTCGCAAGAGGAATAGCAGAGTTGCGGGGAGGCAAAGCAACAGTGATGCTCACAAATTTTAGCAACGAGTATAAGCACGTAAACAAAGGCACGACAGTCGCCTACATCGAAGAAATCACGGCTACGTCGATGGCTTTCGCCATCGCCGATTCTTCCGAGCCAACACCGACGAACCAAGCTTCTCAACCAGTTTTCGACGTTAATCCTAGCCTTCCGAAGCATAAACAAGAACAGCTCAAAACCCTGCTCTTGAAATACAGGGACTGCTTTTCGTCATCGTCAAGAATCCGCCAGACACCAGTCGCAAAACATCGCATCATAACAGAAGAAAATGCCAGGCCACTCCGGCAGAGCCCGTACAGAGTTTCAACGCGAGAACGCGAATCCATAAAGAAACAAGTCGACGAAATGCTACGCGACGACATCATCCAGCCGTCGAAGAGTCCATGGGCGTCACCCGTGGTGTTAGTGAAGAAGAAAGACGGAACCCTACGCTTCTGCGTCGATTATCGCCGCCTGAACAAAATCACGAAGAAGGACGTCTACCCTCTCCCACGGATAGACGACACCCTGGATCGACTCTACAACGCGAGGTACTTTTCGTCGATGGACCTCAAGACCGGCTATTGGCAAATCGAAGTCGACGAGAGAGACCGAGAGAAGACTGCCTTTATAACACCAGACGGCCTCTTCGAGTTCAAGGTTATGCCCTTTGGTCTTTGCTCGGCACCTGCGACGTTCCAGCGCGTTATGGACACCGTGCTGGCTGGACTGAAGTGGCAGACTTGCCTTGTGTACTTGGACGACGTCATTGTGTTTGCCTCAAGCTTCGACGAACACCTCCGGCGCCTTGACACTGTACTACAAGCAATCAAGACTTCTGGCCTCACCTTGAAGCCTGAAAAGTGCCGCTTTGCATACGAGGAGCTGCTGTTTTTGGGTCACGTGATCAGCAAGGGTGGTGTTCGCCCAGACCCGCGGAAAACAGCTGCCATCGCTGCCTTCCCGCCCCCCACCGACACGAAAGCCGTGCGCCGTTTTCTCGGCTTGTGCGCCTACTACAGGCGCTTTGTCAAGGAATTTTCACGAATCGCCGAACCGCTAACTCACCTCACGAAGACCGACGTGCCATTCAAGTGGGAAACGGCGCAAATCGAAGCATTTGAAGAACTGAAACGACGCCTTCAGATGCCTCCTATACTAGCACATTTCGACGAATACGCCGATACGGAAATCCACACCGACGCAAGCAGCGTAGGACTCGGCGCCGTCCTTGTGCAGAAGACTGACGGGCAGGAAAGGGTCATCAGTTATGCTAGCCGGTCGCTATCAAAGGCAGAAACGAACTATTCCACAACAGAAAAGGAGTGCCTAGCGATCATCTGGGCTGCATCCAAGTTTCGCCCCTATCTCTACGGCAGGCCCTTCAAAGTTGTGAGCGACCACCACGCATTGTGTTGGCTAGCTAACTTGAAGGACCCTTCAGGTCCCCTCGCACGGTGGAGCCTACGACTTCAAGAATTCGACATTACCGTCGTTTACAAGTCCGGAAGGAAACACTCCGACGCTGACTGCCTGTCTCGCGCCCCCGTCGACCCACCGCCGCAGGACGACAAGGAGGACGACTCCTTCTTGGGAATCATAAGTGCCGACGACTTCGCCGAACGACAGCGAACGGATCCAGAACTCAGGGGCCTTGTGGAATACCTCGAGGGCAGGACCACCGTTGTTCCGAAGGTATTCACGCGGGGACTGCCGTCATTTTTCTTGCGCAACGGTGTTCTCCTAAAGAACAACTTCTCACCGCTTCGAGCCGATAGCCTTCTCGTGGTACCCTCGACATTGCGGCCAGAGGTCCTCCAGGCTCTGCACGACGACCCGACGGCTGGACACCTGGGTGTTTCTCGCACGCTAGCAAGAATACAGGAGAAGTACTACTGGCCGCGCCTTTCCGCCGACGTCACTCGTTACGTGAAGACCTGCCGGGACTGTCAGCGACGCAAGACACCGCCCACTAGGCCAGCCGGACTTCTGCAGACTATCGAGCCACCTCGACGGCCGTTCCAGCAAATCGGGATGGACTTACTGGGTCCGTTCCCGACGTCCAATACCGGAAACAAATGGATCGTCGTAGCTACAGACTACCTCACCCGCTACGCCGAGACGAGGGCCCTGCCTAGAGGCAGTGCCGCCGAGGTAGCGAAGTTCTTCGTTGAGAACATCGTCCTGCGTCATGGCGCCCCAGAAGTTCTCATCACCGACAGAGGTACGGCGTTTACTGCTGACCTAACTCAGGCAATACTGAGATACAGCCAAACAAGCCACCGCCGGACCACAGCGTACCACCCACAGACAAATGGCCTGACCGAGCGGCTAAACAAGACCATCGCCGACATGTTGGCCATGTATGTCGACGTCGAACACAAGACGTGGGATGCCATCCTTCCGTATGTGACCTTCGCATACAACACGGCCGTCCAAGAAACGACGCAGATGACTCCGTACAAGTTGGTCTACGGAAGGAGCCCGGCGACGACGCTCGACGCCATGCTACCCAACGTCACCGACGAAGAAAACCTCGATGCCGCCGCTTACTTACAACGTGCCGAAGAAGCTCGACAGCTCGCCCGCCTGCGCATCAAGACCCAGCAGCACACCGACAGCCGTCGCTACAATCTTCGACGACGCTTCGCGGAATACCAGCCCGGCGACCGTGTTTGGGTCTGGACGCCGATACGCCGACGTGGGCTTAGCGAAAAACTCCTTCGGCGATACTTCGGGCCATACAAGGTTCTTCGACGCCTCGGCGCTCTTGACTACGAGGTGATCCCGGACGGCATTACGAACTCCCAGCGACGCCGCGCACGACCTGAAGTCGTCCATGTCGTGCGCCTTAAGCCGTTTTTTGCGCGTTAGCGAACCTGGGGACTCTATTTTTCTTCCTTTGGTATTGTAAGTTATTTTTGTATGCACTTGTTTTTTTCTCTCTTCTATGTTCTTTCACAAGCATCGGGACGATGCTTTTTCAGAGGGGGGCAACGCCACGCCCACTTCTTGTCTAGTTTTGATGTATTCGGGTTTGACCGGCAGGGACGGTTATCAACGCTCGACGCTGTCCGCGAAGCATTGTTCGAGAAGCTTCACGTCTATAGTAGATCGTTCTGTTAAGATTGCGCCCCGCACGCGAACGTTCCAGCTTTGTCTAGAGATAACGCCGCCACCAGCGATATTGCTGGAAAGTTCGATACCGCCTGTATAAAAGCCGACGCGATTGACCGCTTGTCAGTTGATCGACGGACGACGCCCTGTTCGCCGCTATATTTGTACAGCGTGTATTGCTGTAGTTATAGTTCTCATTTTCCGGCCACAAGTTCGGCCAAATAAACAGTTTCATCCTGCAAACGCCGACTGCTGTCTTCATCGACGTCACGACCACGTGACAATATGATGGTTATTACTATTTTTTGACAAAAAAACAATAATTTACAGAACGTGTGCTGAATTCGAAATGACGCTGTGTTGCAAAAATTTTTTCACGCATTTCAAGAGTGAAGCTTGTTTGAAAGGAAATCATGTTTCATAACGCTTTCAGTGGTGCAATCATGTTGCAGTGCAGCAGCTGCACATAGGAGGAAAGATCAGCGTTCAAGTGATTACATCAGCTTTGAAAGCGACTGGAGGTTGTTATAAAACTGTAGTTTTGCAACAGGTTCGCTCCTAATCCCTACATACGCCGTTGACATCTGACGTCCATGTCCAATACACATATATTTCTTGCCATGCGACCTGTTCTGTTCTTGCGAACTTTTTTTTTTCATTTATTTTTCATTCTGATGTAGTTCACATATATGGGACCATTTGGCGGCCGTTCGTGTGTATTAACTCAAAAGACAGGAGGTAATTGGCCTAGAAATAGCGATGCCCAGGTGGTTAACAAAAAAATATAGTAAATATGTTGCTGATCATTTACTCCAAAACTAATATCCTGCATAGTGAAACGCACAGCGCAAAATTACGACGGGGACACAGGAAGGAACACACACAGCGCTATGCTACACCAACATGCCCAAATTCGCTCCATTGTAATATCCTGCCATTGCAAAACTTAAAGTCGAGCAGCGCAGAATCGCGAGTGCTTATAAGAAAATTGATACTGTAGAACCATCCTCTAGATGCGCGTCCCGAAAGATCTGTTGGATAATGCGTTGCCATTGGAGTCAACGTCGTCCGGAACTGTGTCACGAGGCTCTCGTCACCCGGACGGTCTTCCTCAGACAATCCCCGTTCTCTCTCCCAACCTCCTTGCTCTCTTCTTGGGTTTTTCGCGACGGCTCGGGTCGCGTGCCTCGAGCCCTTCTCCGACCTATCGCGTGCGTAGACGTGGCAGGCAGAGGTGCGCACCATCGCGGAATTTTCCGCTCCTCGCACATACCATCGCGCGTACCATCGAAACCTTCCATCGTTCTTCACGTGCCTCGTATCCCGTATACTCTTGACACTGCAACACTTTTCGAAAGTCAACAAAAATGCTGCCGATCGGTAGTCGAAGCTCCTGCGAACATGTGAGGCAACGTTACAGCGCAGCATGCGGCATGCAAATTACAATTAAGTTTCAAAGTCAGCTAGAAATCGCTCGCTCTTCTCTCGGCGAATGACGCCGCATACCAAAAATCAACTGCGTCATATACCCAAAAGCACATCGAAATGGCCATTGGCTGATTTGAACATCGTGAGCTGCGTAGCTGCCGCAGCAGCCGCGGTGTGCCACGACCTGCCCGCTCCGCGCTTTACCAGCACGCTGATGATCACACTAAAAGTGAGCCGCGATTTCAAACAAAGCAAAAAATCCAGTGCCTATATATACGGGGTGGTCAGTGAACGGTTGTGCAGCGCGAGCGGTTGGTTTTTTCAATCTAGACGCTGCCGCGACGCTGCCTCGTGACGCTGCCTGCGTCGGCGCCGCTGCACCGCGAGGCAAGATAAGGAGGGGGGGGGACCGTAGGAGAGGAGAAAGAGGGGGAAGCGTAGGAGAGGAGAGGGCGATACATATCACGTACTGTCGCAGCGCATTGTCTTGTTGTTGTTGTTGTTTGTGGTTATGTAGAGGAAGAGACGCTTATTTCTGCAGCCCAGTCGGGAGCACGGCGCAGCGTCGCATTGTCTTTAGGGAGCCTTCATGTGTGCACGCCCCCTCCATTTTTAAGACTGGTTATGGGAGAGGGGAAGGGGAGAGGGGAAGTGGAGAGGGGTAGAGGACATGGGGAATGGTGAGGGGGAGTGGAGAGGAGGTGTGTGGAGAGGGTATGCGCATGCGCAGTAAGGGTGGTCACGCCGCACACCACCATTACCACCACCGGACAGATACTGCCGTTTGCTGCCGGCTGCCGGGAGATACGCCGGACAACGGAGACGTGACAAGGTTAGACTAAGAGGAGCTACGCCCCTAAAACATGGTTGATCCCTCCGTCATAGGAATCGGAATAACACGAAAGTAAAGCGTGCCCTTACAGAAGTAAACTCAATGTTTACTGTACATTGATATAAGAGAGTTTGCACAATGTACATTGATGTCTGGCAGCTATAGCACCGTTAACATCGTGAATCAACACCACGGCCGAACTAGAGGGAAACGCAGAGCGCGTCGTGCCGCCCCGGTAGCGCGGCCGCGATTTTTCTAGGGGCGAGCGCGTGAGCGGGGAACACTTATTACAGCCAGGTGAGGCAGGCGCGCGTCGCATTGCTGAGAGCGAGGCCGACGCTTTTACGACGCTTGGCTAAGGTCGCCACCTCGCGGTGTGTTAAGGTATAGACAAAATTGAACTTCTATCAAAAACACGCGAAATGGGAGGGACGTGTAACGCGTTGCAGGTGCTAATCGCGGAGAGCACAGTAATGACGAATTACTTTACTTTACTGCTCCCAGAGGGCAACACCACCCCGCCGACCGGGAGAGTGGTAGATATCAAATGCACGTTTGTAAAGCCTCTGGAGCCTGTGACCGTGGCGCAGTGGATAGCGTGCCCGGCATCTGTTGCTGCGGGCCTAGCGGTCATGGGTTCGATGCCCGTTGACGGAACTTTTTTTCTTCGCCATCTGATCGTGTATATTTTATCGACGTCATTTCCGTGACGGAAATACGACACTGAAGTCTTGGTAAACCCCGGCATAAAACACTTTTGTGTTAAAAAATAAGCGCTCAAGATCATGACGCGCGCTGACGTACGACATGGCTTCTTGCCCTTTGTCTTCGCCGAGCAAGCTTTGGTGTCTAGAGTACGCATTTATCAGTCGAATGAGTTCTGGCAAAGGCATTGCGTGACCAATGGCATTAAGGCGATTGCTATATCATTTGCCCTTGTGGCACTGCGAAAATGCCATTAGATGTTAAGGCATTAGGAAGTTAACGCCATTTTCTGTGCCCGTGTTCCACTCGTACAACTGTGAACAAGAGGGCAGCAGCGAGCATTTCGTCGCGAAATTTCGAATCGACCGACAGTAATGTCGTATCAGCTGCAAGAAAAGTAACCTCGATAGAATGTGTAACAAGTAATGAGAGATGGGCGCGATACTTTGCATATAATGAGCCGGGACAGTGATGGATGGAGCATGCAGCACGCCGTGGTCAGACGCTTCTCCGAGCACTTTCACTTAGCACGCAATGGCGCGGAAAAGTATACGTGTCCCGAGCGAACGTCCGGCATATTAACACAGGAAAGATGGATGATGGACGGAGGCAAACACATCGGAGAGCATTATTCCGCGGCTAGTGCAACCTAAACAAACAGCGACGGCGGTAGTGGCGTCTTGACGCTTAGCTCTGCTGGTGCCAGTGGTAGCTTTTCTTTACATATGAAACTGCCGCTCAAAGTTAATGAAAGGTGAAAGTAAGGGGAAAGTTTTCGCCAATAGCCCGAGACGGCAGACAGTTTTTTTTTCTTTATGCATCTAGCCTAAAGGCCCACCCCAACTATTGATTAGAAAAGTGAGGAGGGGGGAACTAAAAATAGATCGATGTTCTTAAAATGGAACCACACGTGTTAGCAGAGCATTTTATATACAGTTTTCTGCACGGTCTTACATTCTGCAAATCTGCTGCAAACCAACCGCTGCAGTTTGCCGGACGTGAAATGTTCTATCAAGCTCGTTTTTTTTTTTCTGGGAACATAACCTCCAAATAAATGTTCCAGCCTGTAGTTAGTATGACATTCTATGCAGTCACCTACTGGATTAGAAGAATCACGCACTACACAGCAGAAATTTGAATTTGTTGTGGAGCCGAGGTTTCGTAAACTCTTTGCTGTCGCGTGTACGGTATACAGTTATAAAATAAAAACTAAATGAACGAAGCAGCCTACTGAAAGGTGACACTAGCGTATTTCAACCAACGAAAGTAAAGTTCAAGTTCGTCGCATAAAATTGCTGCATAGTCATTGCAGAACGGTAAAACAGATTAAACACTGCCGGTATGTGGATGAATATCATAAACTTGAGCTCCGTCATGATAACAGAGCTTCTTCAAAAGCTTTCAAGCCCGTTTTCGTTGCATAGACAGGTAATTTTTAATGCTTAGGGATGCATGTACACGCACAGCTGATGGCTTTATTCACTTTATTCACATTCGTCGGAAGGGCGTGAGAAAAGCTTCTGAAGTATTAAAATGCTCGCTTTCGTCTAGTGAGCGCTGAAACTGCGTCTAAAAGTAATAGGCGCAATGACAAATCCTATACTGCAAATGAAATTATGCGACCCGATGCTAATGAAACGGAGATCGACGTTACATTATTACTGCCGTAACGTTAGGGCTCAGGTCACCTCATCGAAGAGGATACGATTTGCACCGGATGTCCATTTCCCGTGCCGCGGAGTATATAGAGTTTTGTATGGTGTCTAGCGGTTGCAAAACCCACAGGGTCCCTTATGCAATCACATAAGACGGCTTGAAGGCGAAAGCCATATTCTCTTCCTTCCCAGCCGATGTATTGATCCTGCCCCCCTCCCCCTCTCCCCGAAAGCTTTCTGCGCCTCACGTGGTTTTGCACTGCCTCCAGGAGTAGGAGGTACCTCACCTGGTTTTGCACTGCCTCCGTGATCGACACACCTTCGACCAAGCTGCGATGTGATGTGATGATGTCACCATGTGACGTTACGTCATGTGACGTCATAATGACGTCACACATTTTGGCCATCTTTGACGTCATCATTAAGTCGTATGGTGACGTCATCGGCCAATTTTCGTGTTTGATGAGGCATCTAAGGCTTTCGCCTTAATCGATGCTCAGCCATATTAATATCTTCAGTCCACCCACTGGCATGCATGCCGCAGCGTATACTGTATTGGCCACTGTAGCGAAGCAGTAGAAGCAAAATGGCGCTAAACGGGCGCAGTGCAGAAACTAATAATAATAATAATAATAATAATAATAATAATAATAATAATAATAATAATAATAATAATAATAATAATAATAATAATAATAATAATAATAATAATAACGATAATAATAATAATAATAATAATAACAATAATAATAATAGTTGGGGTGTAATGTCAAAAAACCACGACATGATTATGAGAGACGCCGTAGTGGAGGGCTCCGGAAATTTGACCACCTGGGGATCTTTAACGTGCACCTAAATCTAAGCACACGGTCCTCAAACATTTTCGCTTCCGCAGTGCAGAAACCGAGTATACCTCTTAAAACTTATCGTGTTTTTCAATTAGGGGCACTCGCGTTATTCACAGGACCCGTTGCAAATTTTCGTTACGGGCTGAAAATTGTAAGGCACTGCCTATGAAGCGGATTACCGAAAGATAAGAGAACAGAGAGGCCACCTTCTTTAGATTAGTACCTTCACTTACCGATAGTAACAGTAATTGTTGCGGTTTAACGTCCCAAAACCACGATAGGATTATGATTGACGCCGTAGCGGAGGGCTCCAGAAATTTTGACCTCCTGGGGTTCTTTAACGTGAACCTAAATCTACGTACACGGGCCTCTAGCATTTTCGCCTCCATCGAAAATGCGGCCGCCGCGGCCGGAATTCCATCCTTCGACCTGCGGTTCAGCAGTCGAGCACCTTAACCACTAGACCACCGTAGCGGGTCCCACACTTACCGAGCGCCATTAGAGCACTTCTCTGCCCATCAGACAAACACTGGGAATCAAACCCAGTACTTGCCGCATTAGAGGCGGACGCTCTAACCGCTTGACCACCGCTGCGGAAATTTTCCAAGAATGTGTAGGGCAGTCGTTGGTGTGACTTTCTGTCGCTCGAAACGCGGCTTCCTTGGTTTACTGTTTTACATTTAGCGTTACGCAACCTTTTCAGACTTTGTGGATGCAATCGCCACCTGACGATCTGCGTGGCGCATTTGTTTTTTTGCAATGGCAAAACCTGGTCAGGGTGTTTACACGACGGTGCAGCTCACGTAGCGGGACAGGAAGTGGTACACCTGATCACCGAAATTAATGTTCTGACGAGTTTTTGTTTGTTAAATGATTACGTCTCGCGACATTAGGCCAGGTAAGAGCAGGCAAGTTTATACATAAACAGCAAGATCATGGGCTATCAATGTAGGAAAAAGAAGCCAGGGTATATAGCTCGAAAAAATAATTCAGCACTAAATATTACTTAGCTAGCGCAGAGCCGCCTGTACTGCTTAAATAGTCCGAACGCTATACATATCTGGACATGAGCGAACATCCGATCATAACGACCACATAGCCAGCACATCAGTTAAGTCATGACAATAAAAACCGAACAGAAAACTGGTACGGAACTCAGTCATCAGATAGGGATCGACTTTTGGCACCGTTGGTGTTTTAATAGCAAATATATCCCACATAAGCCAACACGAGCCGTAATAAGTCATAATTTAGCAACATTATCCGACATTAGCAATCGCATAGCCGTCATTACCTAAAACAATACCCACCACACCACTAGACAAGGTTAGCCACCATTATCCAACATTTGCCCTTCATAATGAGTGCTGGCAGTATGCGAGTCAATACGGTAGTTGAACCGGAGTCACTGCAGGGTTTTTGGGACCGGCCCATATTTTTTCGAAAATCAGACATTGCCATAGTCCTAAACATTTGATTAGACGAGTACTTGAAAGGCATTTCCTTCAGACATGAACCATAATCGTTGTCTGCAATAATGTCACATGTAGTCACCTGGCCATCCAAAACCTTAGCTGTCGTGTCGTGAAACCGATTAGAGTATTGAACAAACAGATTGGTGAGGATTTGCAAAGGGGTAGACGGCCCCTAAGCATCTAATTAGACGTTAGGACCCTGCTGTATTACGACACTGTTGCAACTACAAGAGGCGGCATACAGTGCTCATGGCAGAGCCGTACCAGAACTATGACACGGAACCACAAAGCTCAGCAAAGAACTCGTTGTTAAAAGTAACAACAATCGACGGCGTCTCAGCAGTCAAGGCGCCGCGAAATGGCAACAGTAGCAGATGTAGCAAACGACCGTAACTTCGCTTGACGCAGTCTGCAGCACAGGCACCACCATAGACCTGTTTCCCTAGGGGTCATCAGTGTGTATTTCGGCGCCAACAGCGATCTGCTACTTCTCCTCAGCCGGAAGTCGTAAAGCGACGATGCCGTTGCTTATGTGTTTATGTTAGGTCGTCATGGTAACCTAGCAGTCCGAATGATCTTGCGAGGAAAACGATGAAGGCCACCAATGGCACAAATCGTCGCAAACGTGTGACTTCGCGTTCAGCACACACACACACACACACACACACACATATATATATATATATATATATATATATATATATATATATATATATATATATATATATATATATATATATATATATGACGCTAGATGTGGTAGACGTGCTGTGCTTCATATACATTCATTCCATTGCACGCGCATTGTTCATCGTCGGCTATTGCTGACATTGCTTCGCTTGTCACACACACACACACACACACACACACGCACACACATATATATGGGTCATTCCATGCCAAATCATCCAGCGTTTTTCCGACCATCACAAATATGGCTGAAAAAATTCCCACGTTTTCCTTGAAGTTCGAAACTCGTTCTGCTCGTTTATTTCTGCTGCCAAAAATTTTCCCGCCTATTTGTGAGAGTCTGTAGTTTTGCGCCGACTGAGCTAAAGGGCATCAAACAACAATTTTTTTCAAAGGACGTTTATGGGATGCACTCGATAAATTGGAGGAGGAGGAGGAAGGAAATGAAGGAAAGGCAGGGAGGTTAACCGGACGCGCGTCCGGTTTGCTACCCTACGCTGGGGGGAAGGGATGAAGGGATTAAAAGAAAGAAAGAAGAGGGAAGAAGGCACTGTCAGGGTACATATGCACCTGTCCATTGAATGCCTACAAGCGGTCGTTTAAGCCAGTCGATTTTAAAAACAGCAGTAGTGCTCGCGTCGCTTTGCTGGCCTGCGATGCGTAGGGCCACGATCCGAGGATCTTCTCTTCGGAAAACGGTCTGTCGTCTAACTTGTTCAGCGCATCGCGCAGAACGTTTCGTTCGTTCACAAAACGTCCACAGAAACACAGTAGATGTTCTATCGTTTCGTTGCTATTGCACGAGTCACATTTTGAGGTGTCTGCCATTCCTATGCGAAAAGAGTACGCCTTCGTGAAAGCTACTCCTAACCACAGGCGGCACAGTAAAGTTGCATCACGGCGGGGGAGGTGCGATGGAACTTGGAGCTTCCTCGATGGGTCTAGTTCATGCAGGCGACGGTTCCAGACACTGGGGTCACTCAACCAAGTTTGCGTCATGGTGTCAGCGAACGAGCGTAGACCCTTTGCAGCGTCTGTCCTCGACAAGGGTATTGGTATTTCTGGCAAGCTAATGAAGTGATGTAACTGTAACAATAATGACTTATTTATGTATATCGATTCTTCGAGAGCTTTTCGCACAAGCAAAATTGAATAAAGTTGCAAAGTTTGATATTTTTTTCCAAAAACAAGGCAAACTCAAAGGGTAGCAATGAATTATGTACTAGTGGCCTGTTCGACATACTACAAAAGAAAAATAATTTAGTCACTGAAGGTTTAGCAGATCGTCTGAAAAAAAATTGCGAATATCACTTTTTTTGAGAAAAGCTCTGTATTCAGCGTCAAAAAACTTGCCTTCGTGGTCGGACTAAAAATATGCACTATACTTCATTTGAAAGCTCTATGTATTAGCTGAACGTAGGGAATGTTACAAAAGGGTATTATGTTTTTAACTTGAGAAATATTTTTTTGAAATTTTGTATCTCCACCAGCTTTTCGCCCACGTAATTCAAGCGGCATGAAGCATTCGCAACGGCAAGCTTCAGCCCATGCCCACTTATTTGGGATGCAGACGTCGAACATGGTGCTGTCTATAAAGTAATGGAAAAGGAAATGGGGTTGCTTTATAGACAGCACCATGTTTGACGTCTGCATCCCAGGTCTGTGGGCATGGGCTGAAGATTGCCGTTGCGAATGCTTCATCCCGCTTGAGTTACGTCGGCGAAAAGCTGGTGGAGATACAAAATCTCAAAAAATATTTCTCAAGTTAAAAAATAGTACCTTTTTGTAACTTTCCCTACGTTCAGCTAATACATAGAGCTTTCAAATGAAGTATCGTGCATATTTTTAGTCCGACCACCAAGGAAAGTTTTTTGACGCTGAATACAGAGCTTTTATAAAAAAAAGTGAAATTCGCAATTTTTTTTTCAGACGATCTGATAAACCTTCAGTGACTAAATTATTTTTCTTTTGTAGTATGTCGAACAGGCCATCAGTACATAATTCATTTCTACCCTTTGAGTTTGCCTTGTTTTTGGAAAAAAAATATCAAACTTTGCAACTTTATTCAATTTTGCTCGTGCGAAAAGCTCTCGAAGAATCGATATACATAAATAAGTCATTATTTTTACAGCTACATCACTTCATTAGCTTGCCAGAAATACCAATTTATCGAGTGCATCCCATAAACGTCCTTTGAAAAAAATTGTTGTTTGATGCCCTTTAGCTCAGTCGGCGCAAAACTACAGACTCTCACAAATAGGCGGGAAAATTTTTGGCAGCAGAAATAAACGAGCAGAACGAGTTTAGAACTTCAAGGAAAACGTGGGAATTTTTTCAGCCACATTTGTGATGGTCGGAAAAACGCTGGATTATTGGGCATGGAATGACCCATATATAATATATATATATATATAATATATATATATATATATATATATATATATATATATATATATATATATATATATATATATATATATATATATAGCAATTCTGGCAGAAGCAAACATAGGATAATTATCGACACTAACGCATTAAGCGTTGAAGGAATGTATAACGCCGCACGGTATTGTTGCCGATAAATTGCGTCATGCATAGGCGCACATTAAATCATGGCTCCTCTCTCGCTCGCTATGGACACGCTGAAGACTGTGCGGGCTATATATATTCAGGAGAGACTGTCCGAATATAAATGAGGCGGATTCAATCAACTGCACACAGCACCCTGGAATTTTGAAGGATCTTCCTCCCTTTTTAATCGAACAGAAAGATATATCCAGAAGAAAATAACTATTTTGACTCTAAAGAGGTTCACCGAAAGAAAGGGTACCCAACGAAGAAGTTTGTGGGGCGCTCTGTCTTAAGCCTGGTTCGCGCATCACAGCAGGAGCACCGATGTCGGACGCCGGCGAGAAAAAGGCTAATTACGGAGAAACAGATAGATAGATAGATAGATAGATAGATAGATAGATAGATAGATAGATAGATAGATAGATAGATAGATAGATAGATAGATAGATAGATAGATAGATAGATAGATAGATAGATAGATAGATAGATAGATAGATAGATAGATAGATAGATAGATAGATAGATAGATAGATAGATAGATAGATAGATAGATAGATAGATAGATAGATAGATAGATAGATAGATAGATAGATAGATAGATAGATAGATAGATAGATATCAATTCTTAGTGATATCCCAGGAGATTTAAACCTGGTTAGCGAAAAGACATACAAACATACCGATGAATATAGGTAGTGTTCCCAAAGAATGTAAATTTAAAGTAAATTTAAGCACATCGCCCTCCACCCGTCTACTCTAATGTTTTTCCCCTGTATCTACTCACCGTTGTTTCTGTTATACTCGCCGCTCCAGCCGTCTATAGCTTCTATAAATGTGCCACATCTAGCGTTGCTGCATCGAGAAGAGGCTGTTATATTTCGTTCGTTTCCATAAAAAGTTCGAATTCAAGTTCAAAATAGAGAGCAAGACAGAAAGAGAAAGAAAAAGAGAAATAGAGAGATACAAAAAGCATAGAGTTTCCTACGATACTTACTAGAAGGAACTCTGGCGCTAGTGTCTATGGGAGCTGCAACGCATGACGCTTCAGCCAGCATGGGAATGATGGGTAGTACACAAATTTGTCTAAAATTCGTACTTTCGGCTCCGTTTGGCTCCGCGTCGGCTGCATCCGCTTTGTCGAAAAACAAAGTTCAGCAAAAGTCAGCAGTTTCACTTCGCCACTTTAACTTCTTTAGGCTCAGCAATTCAAATCTGGTCACGAAGTTCACAACTATCCATTCTTTTATCCGAAAGAAAACCAAAACATAGCATTAAAGAAAGCCACAAGTACGTTTGAAGCCGCAAGCACGAAGACTAGGCAAATTTGTGTACTACCCATCATTCCCATGGTAGCTGAACGATCGCAGCGCCAGAGTTCCCTCTAGGTCATTTTAGGAAACTCTATGACAAAAAGAGAGACAAAATATGAAAGAGCAGAAGAAAGAAGGAGAAAAAGAAAGAGAAGCAAGGACGGCCACCCCGCTCCACTCTTCCTTGAGGCTTGGCAGTACTAGTCCGAAACAGCCATAAATTTTTTGTGCATATTGTGCCACAGTAAGCTTTTTCCAGATTGTATATTTCCTCCACACTCGTTAGTCAAGCTAGTGTGACCTATATGTATAGAGCAGCACGGCACCTGCCAACCAGCGTTTCGCTACAACATGATGATTCACTGTAATAAACGAGGGATTCACTAGCGTCCCTTTTCTAGACGTGCGGTTTAGATATTCCTAGTTTCATTATGTAATTCCATACGTTCACTTTAATGCGAAAGCGTCAAGGTACTCGCGTCGCAGAAAATCTAATGTCCTCAGCAACAAATCCCGCTGGATGCATTCCTCTGTCCTATATACTCTTGCTTTTTCTGGAAACTTCACGTCAGCATTTTTTTTTTTTTTGAGCCTGCAGTCTGAAGGGCTTTCTTTTTACTAAGCCAGTGTCAATGACACGCGCATGTACCTTTTTGTAATGCTCCGTCGCATACGACACTTAGGTAATGCTTCACTGTGAAGCTGGTGTTTCTGTTTTGTTTGTTTTTTTATACACAACCTTACTACTGTTACAGCGCTTTCTGCGACACCGCGTTCCTTTATGCCCTCCCTGGTCGTATTTCTACACCTGTCTCGCACTTGCATCGTCGTTGCGAAAAGCGCTCTCACAGGGCTTGCAAAACCGGTATATTCGTACGAAACTCCCTCAGCGCGAGTGCACAGACCGCGCAGCTTCATCGTTTTCCCGCATAATACGAAGTGCGATCGTCGGCCAGACGAGAGAGTGTTGTGGAAGTGTACGCGAGTGATCGCGTAGCGCCCGTCTAGTATATAACCGTTAAAAAATATATAACATGAAAGAACAGACAGACAAGTTAAAGAACGCAGTAAGACGTGTGTGTTCGAAGCACGGCGCTATCTCTGTAAGCCGCTGTTGCTGATTATGCGCAGACGCTGATTAGGTAACGCTTCCCAAGCGAACTCAGATTCGTTGCTTGCTCTCTTTAGCTTTGAAGCACTGCCGGTTGCGGAATGCGATTACAAACAACCTGTAGCATATTGAGAATGTGATACCCACGCCAATGCAAAAAAAAGAAAAGGCGGCATAATAAAAAGTGTGGCACTGACGTGCTACGAAATCGAACGCGAATGGCTAAAGGCCCAGTGCGAAACCTTCATGAGCAAGAAATAAAAAGAAGCTATAAATAATGTGAGGGGGGAGTGATCATTATTTTTACTCAGCATAAGACTGACTGCACCTGTCAACGTTAATCCCGTTGCAGAAAACTAATGGCCTCCGCTTTCTTTGTGTCTTTGGCGGGGAAGCCTGTCAGCTGAAATTTAGTACCCAGCGGTAGTCTTATATCATCGCCACATGTTATCTGATACCTTTCGAAGAATACATAAATGGATAAATGAAAATCGCTTTGGGTTAGGGAAGAAATTTCAAGAGAGTGGTAAGCTGGGCTAGTTGGTATGGATGCATAATAAACAGCGCGAAAAAACGAGAGACAAAAGAGGGAAGAACTACAGAGGGCAAGCGCTGACTGCCAACTGAAATACTTATTGCGCATAACCACTGCTCAAGGCTGCATACTGCTGCATACTGCTGCATAACAAGGCTGCATACTACTGCTGGTTTTTGTAACTTGTTTTCTAAGCGGTCTCTCATATACAAGTGGTATGCAGCCTTGTTATTTGAGCATGGGTTATGCGCAATAACTGTTTCAATTGGCAGGCTAGCCCTTGTCCTGTATAGTTCTTCCCTTTTTGTGTCTCGTTCTTTTTTTCGCACTGTTTATTATTACGAAAACTCGGACGCTACATATAGGATAGATGCGTGGTGCTTCGCTCGCTGACTTTCTAGAAACTCTCTCACTGGCTCTACACTTTGACGATACTAATAGGTGTGAACATTGACACCACAATTAACAACAAAAGCAAGATACCATGAACACTCTAAAGAAAAAGGGCGACAGAACATTAATACAATAAGTTCACAACCCAGGCACCCAGGTGAACAAAGACAATCGAAGACGATGACTTTAGATAAATATGCATAATTGTAGGGTTAGCCGTTTTCGGTACAAATCACATTTGTACCGAAACCGGAGGCCAAGCACTGCCGGTCCGCAGGCGAAGCGGCAACCACCGCTCGCGTCTCTCAAGGCCGGTCTCCGGTAGGGGTGGCGGTGGTTTGCCGCTTGCCACCCGCGTGTCAGGGTGAGCCGCTGGTAGCAGCTGTCGCAGTCGTTGCCGGGAGTAGTCCGAGAGGACTACCGCCTTGGTGACTGGGGTGTCGCCATGGTGTGCTGACTTAGCTGCGGTGTCAGCCTCCTTGTTCCCAGCTATCCCAACGTGCGAGGGAAGCCAGTGGAGGGACAGAGCAGCGGGGGACGAGAGCAGCGGGTGCCGTGTGCGGAGATGCAGCACCAAGAGTCTGTAGCGTACACGTCCATCTCGGCAACGACCGGGCAAGGCTACCACGGAGTCGCAGCACCATCGTCACAGCGGTTCCTGGAGCGCCTGAAACGCTCCGCCCTCGTTAGCACAACGGCTTGGACCACCCGGACAGTCCCCGAGGTGCCAGATCGTCACTTAAGCCGCAGACTCACTTTAAAGAAGAGACTGACGCCTCACCCGTTTACTCCAGTGACGGCCATGACGACGGCCGGGAAACCGGCAACAAGTGGATAATCCAGTTGCTTCTGAGCAACGTCAACCGCAGGACCTCATCAAGAGTAGAGACGTCGAGCACGACTTGACATGGACCACAGGGACTTGACTTGGACGCCGTGCCGACCGTACAAGTAACCCCGCTCCATTACGGACGCTACCGATAGGCCATTGTAGCCGGACTACGATTGTAGTTAGGGACGGAGATTCTTTTGCTTCTTTTGATTAACGTTCTTTTAAATAACGTTCTTTTGATTAACGCCCATGTATGTACTTTTTTCGGTGTGTGATTTCTTCTTATTGTTGGTTCGCTTTATAGTGTCGTTTTAGATAAAGTGTGTTTGCTGTACCACCGGCGTCTCAGGCGTCTCTCAATTCCATCCCTCGCAAGCGCTCCCGAGATCTGTGACATACAAGGCCCTAAACTGAATGCCATTTCTTCTGCCCGTGTGGCGCGGGCATTAAACAGTGTCGCATTCATTTTAACAATTCTATCGATTATTATTCTATAGTGGTGAGGCTTTGAAGCTGCAGGTGCGCTCTCAGCAAATGTGTACGAAGATAGCGGGAGGTCAGCTGAGCACTTTCTCGGTTTAAGTGCGTAGTTCTGTGTGATGCGTGAAATGCGCGTAACTTTAGTTTCGGGTAGTTTCTGTTTGTCCGCCATCACAATAAAGGCCTTCCCCAACTCAACGAGCATGAACAGCACTGTACCTGTATCTCGAACAGATGAGACATCGTAGAAAAACATTATCTTCCGAAAAAGGAGGAAGTCACATATCAGTGTACTAATGCACATATTAGTCATTGATAAAACTCAACAGCAAAGTTTTGCACATACGGCACGTAAGTGTTGTATGTGCGCTTACTATTATAAAAAAACACCTTCTGTATGTTGTTGCTGAAACTCCTGCGATTTAGACTGGTATCTTAAGTATCGCATTATGAGCATCTGGTTAATGTTGCTGTCCCAGTAAATGTCAATCTTCATTTTTCGGAAGAACAACGTGCAACCACTAAACATTCTATATCAGCGCTGTTTAGTGAGTTTTCACACACATGTAGTTAATATTCTCACACAAGCTATGACTTGGGCGTAACTATATGTTTCAAAAGTTCTGTAATAATTGTTGCGGTTTTACCTCTCAAAACCACAACGTCATTATGAGGAACGTGGCGGTTGAGGGCTCCGGAAATAAATTTTGACCGCCTGGGGTTTTTTAACGTGCCCCTAAATCTAAATACACGGGCGTCCAGCATTTCGCCTCCATCAAAATGCGGCCGCCCCAACCAGAATTCGATCCCGCTTTCAAAAGTTGCAACAAAATTCTTAAATTTTGCAGTGACTAAGGAAAGAAGGAACAGAGCTGGTTTGAACGCAGTACATCGCAAAGAAATTCCGAGGCACTCAATAACCTGACCCACAATACTATACTGTGAAGTTTCTGAAATAAAGATCTTCGCCTCTGCATGCCTGGTCTGCTAAGTGTGTGTCAAAGCTAACAGTTCGCGACGCAACGAACCACGCGCTTCCTAAGTAATTCCACTTTTCCGGCAAGTTTTTGTACTCGCGATATCCTATTTCGCCCAGAACTAAAAAATAAACACGAGCACACCGGCGCAATAGCATTACGAAACTTCGGGACCAGTCATACCTGGCGGCGCGCTTTTCGCAACCTCCCTGGGATCGAATGTGCACACATGCATACACTGAGCGTGTTATGAAACAGGGTGCGTGGTCCCTCTTGGGACTGCACTTGCAGAGAGAATGCGCGTTCGGCTGACTTCAACATCCCTTATAGGAACGTGCTTGAACATCACCGAGAGTAGCAAGCACTTATGTGTCGAATTTCACTGCTGCTCAGAGGATGAGTCCTACGCAACGTGGTATGAAAGCCCGTATATAAACGCTGGAGGCAAAGTACACGTACATCACGACGAGCAAGCTAGGTTTTGAAATCAAAATTCATGTGTTTAAAATAGTTTCATTCTCCGCTTGCTTTTGGTAGCATATTCCGATACGTTGCAAGCTGTAGTTTAGAACAGCGGATAGGGAGAAAGGTGGATTTACAGCCGCAAGAAAGACGGAACTGACGAATGAAGGAGCATTTTCCTTTTGACTACTTCGCGGTCATGAGAATAACGTCATTTGACCAAGACAGCCCAAACGTGATTAGTGGAAGCAAGGTGTCATGTGAGACGAAATTGAGCGTGACTTCAGGCATGGCGTGACAATGTGCATCGTGTCTGTCCGAAGTTTATCTACCTTATCAGCACAGTCACGCGCTCTCTCTCTTTCTTTGTGTGTCTGTGTTTGTGTGTACGGCGACGTATCTGCCACAAAGCAATACACTAACGACTGTGTGTGTGTGTGGTGTGTGTGTGTGTGTGTGTGTGTGTGTGTGTGTGTGTGTGTGTGTGTGTGTGTGTGTGGTGCGTGCGTGCGTGCGTGCGTGCGTGCGTGCGTGCGTGCGTGCGTGCGTGCGTGTGTTTTCACACCATCTCTCGCATCTACTTTGCACGACACAGTTTGCGTATTTATCATCGCTTCATAGCACTTGCATTCAGCACTTTATCAAAGCTGCTCTCGTGATTTAATCAACGAAGAAATCATAACGTTTCCATGAATATAAGCTTGTCGGCCTATCTCTGTTTCCTTCTTCAGCTCGCCATTTGTACCTATCCCTAATGATGTCGCCCACTTCGATAAACGCCCGCCCGTGAATAATCGATAAACGCCCGCCAGGAATAATCGAAATTTTCATTCTTAACTTTCATCAACACTGTTCCAAGTAGATGTTTTGCCTACTCCGCAACATTTGCTCAGAGAGGCGGAGACATTGATGCGCCTGTCGTCGAACCATGAAATAGCTTTCACGTTTTGCTCTGATGCTCTCCACAGCGGCCTGTGCATATATATATTCGTGTTTGGATGACGTCAGCACTATTGCCGCTTCCATAGGCATTTCCCTTTTTTCTCGCTCTGCCTCGACTTACTGACTTTTTCTTTCTTTCTTTCTTTCTTTCTTTCTTTCTTTCTTTCCTTCTTTCTTTCTTTCTTTCTTTCTTTATTTATTTATTTATTTATTTATTTATTTATTTATTTATTTATTTATTATTTATTATTTATTTATTTATTTATTTCCCTTTTTTGCCGTCTAGTCTATATTACTGGACGGCCTTCTCGTCATGCGCGGTATTTACATATCCGAGATGCCGAGACGAGGTTTCTTGCACAGCCACCTATTTCCACATCGCCCCCGGATTGGACACAAGGGGTGTACCCCGCGGCAATAGTCGCGGCACATTCGTGCATCCATGTGGCGAAAATGAAAGCCTACCGCGAGAGTTTCGTCTAGGGTAACCACGCAAATGTTATAGCGTATCATTTGCACGCACTAGTCAGTATCATGATACGGGGGCTCAGAGTCTCCGTGGCACAAATTTTTGTGTCTATCTTTCATTGGCTGTTGCGTATCATCAGTCCCAACGGCGCAAATAATTTTGGCTTTTCCAAACAAGCATATTCTCAAACGCTACAGAAAGCGCACGCCTGTATGACCTTGAATTATGTGTACCTCTATCCAATTACACAAAAGCTCAAACAATAACTAGCTACAGCCCCAGAACTATTACAGAATAAGTCAACGTTTAGTCGTCAGAAATGCAGCTTATAGTGACCTACGGTAACAAGTCAGAGCAGCTATTTATAAAAAGTCACAGTTTCGCCGCAACGGCGAAGCATTGAATGCGATAGCAATAAATTGGAATGTAACAGGAAGAACGGAAAGCAGCTCGAAATTGCCAGCGCGTCGCTCGAGCCCAAAGGACGCACGAAAACAACGCACACAGGATGAGCGCGAACTAATACGTCACAGCTCGACACTTGAAGCGCACTGCTCAAACATAAAGCAGGACGCACGAAACGGACGAACAGGTACACACAGGACGAGCGCGAACTAATTGTCACAGTTGTTACTTATTTCTCTTTGAACAGCGCGCTCCTTTCACAAACGCGGCCGCTGCAGCGAGCGAAGTGACCTTCGTACCCCCGCTCCACCCCACCGGCCGCCCCTTTTTTCCTCGAGATAAGTGCACAAAGAGCAACGGCGTTCGCAGGAGCGGGGCGACGATCATTGAAGCGCGCCACGCGCGCACGTCGCGCCATCTATGTGGTGACTAAGAAAGCAGGCTGAAGTCAATGGTGTATATAAATAGCTTGCCGATAACAGACTCGAAGACGGCACTGCTCGTGGCCTAACCGTCTAACGCCGCGCGCTGCGAAGCGAGAGGTCGGAAAGCTTTTCTGAATTATTTTGTTTGTGGCTTTGATATATATATATATATATATATATATATATATATATATATATATATATATATATATTATATATATATATATATATATACGGTGCATGACGGGGACGGCAAAAATCAGCCGAGACTGTCCATATAAATGCTATCGCAATAAAATCTTTTAAATAGTTTGTGTCTTATACCTCACGTACGCGTTGTTTGATATTCTCCGGGTCTTTCAAGTCTCCCCCGTAACTATATATATAGCCTGTTCGTTTTCTAATTTGACAGCCCTTAGACTAATAAGCAACTGAGTAGCTTCTGGCTGAACTGAATAGTTAAGGACAGATGCGTTGTTTAAAGCCACAATAAGCGGTCGTTAGCCAGCCTGCCCGCCACGTCTCCTCCTCCTCCTTTCGTTGTTTTATTGACGATAGATCTAAACGGAAATCGGTGGAATTGACCAGGTAGGAGAAAAACAGAGAGAGAGAGAGGGAGAAACGAAGGAGAAAGACACGTTAACCAAGCCAAGTTGGTTAACCAAATAGGGAAACTGCACTCGACTGTCAGGCATACGAAAGACCGAAACAAACTTTTGTGCAGGAGGACCACTTACGCGAAAATATGCCACTCAGTAATAACCATGACTTTATTTATATGTTATTGAATACTCATCAATGGTTTCTCATTTAAAAGGTGCAGTCATTAACGGGCTAATAATAGATGCTTTGTCTTTGACCTCCCATTTCCAAACGTCGCCTCTGGATGGAGCGATTTCCTGCATTGGAGACGAGGTCGCAATGATGGCTTTGAGTCGCAGTAATGAAAGTTTTTGACAGTGGTTTTTATCCTGTCCGGTACTCCGCTATGTGCAAAGGCGTAGCGGAATACTGTATAGTGTGTGCCAGATAGCGTAAGAAGGCTTGCAAACGAGCTTCAGCGTATACACACGCCAAAAGTGCGCCAGCAGCGCCCGTGTAGTTGTTAGTAGCCGCATCCGAGTATGCGCATTGTAGAGAATAGAAACCTCGACATCAGTGCTGCAAACTGGAGCGTTGCGGATAGTACCAAGGCGTCTTTGTTTGGTAAATAAACTTAAGCCTTGCTTTGTCACTAAAAACATGCGAAAAACAAACTATCGACATCAAGTGGCTGGTTTTTTTTTTCCCTTGAGCTGGCTCATTTGTTCGCACCATCTTGCTACACGCCAAGAAAGAAAAGAAAAGAAAAAAATATGTGTTAGTCTTTCCGGTGAGTCCTCACTTGCCACGTGTATGACTCTCTTTAGAGAGTAACGTTAACGCTCTTTTGGATCGCACGACTCTCCGACGAGAGTATAATAATCTCTAAAGAGAGTTCACGTGTCTCTGTAAAGGGTGTCATATATGTGACAAGTCAGGACTTGTAAAACAATAGTTAAAGGACTCTTTCTTATTTTACAGTGTAAGCTGCTTGCTTAAGGGCCGTATGAAGAGTGACGAAACGTCCTTCACGCGTGTACATATGATTCACACTTCAGTCTACAAAGGCAACCGATGAGATCCTACGCCAGCACTGTCGCGCAGCACGAAAGCAGCTTTCGCGCAGATTATACACGCATCTCAAGGTCCCACTCCTGTTTTCCCATTATATATAGTATAACGCAGCGTTGCCTCTGCCACTTAACTCAGTCTCACTTTCTTTCATGGCACCTATTCAGTGAGTAGCATTGTTTTACAGAAAGCGCGCCATCTGCGAGTCCCAAGACATAGCGGAATATGACGTGGGCGACAAGAACACACGGTTTTATTACTTCATAGGAGAATTGTGTATGATGAAATGCCCTGGCACATGTTTTCAGCTCACTGTCCACAGTCAGCTTATGCGATAACAGTAGCGCATCCAGGGGGACGGCTGCTGCCAGCGAGGCGTCACTGGAACTTTCTGTAGTTGGGTTGTGTCCCACGCAAGGACTCTGAAAGGTGCACGTACTTTCTTGTCGTGTTTCTCCTCCGGATCTATCCTAGTAGCAGACATTATTCGGCGTCGTAGAACGAGATGCCTGGTGAATGACGGACTCGATGGTCGATATCGCCTGCTCCTTTTGTTCTTCCCCACAAAGTTGATCTCGCCACACAGTGTGCCAGCTGTGATCGACAAGCTGACGCCAGCTGCGTTCACTCTGAAACTGCCTACGATCTTTCGATATTCCAAACTCGAAACCGTATTATCTTCAGCTTCTTTGGAGTCGACCAAGCGGTGCAACTTGAAGGATGAGGGGTTGGGTAAAACTTTGTTCTCTTTATTCTATTAAGCTCTCAGATTTGTAAAGAAAGCTTATGGTTTAATACAAGTGTTTTGCCACTTCGTGCGTGTATTCTGGAACCCTCCTCTATGCGAACGCATATCTCAGTGCAATAAGAAAATCATGTATTCGCATAAGATTTTTTTGCATTTTCATATAGAGTAAAATAGCACGTGAACGAACGTCAGTTAAACTAACTATTCAGCTGTACGAACTTTTTTTAAATCCCCTGCCGAAGCGCCATTGAACCGCTAACGCATTTAAGAATAACGAAATTAGTGCAAAGCGCATTTCAGTTCTACGAACATATTTTGTGGCACCATCCAACGCTTCCTACGTCATATTGATCAGAAATTGTCTGAAAGACTTCGTACAGGCAGCGCGCTTTGAGGAATATACCACCTGCGACTCTCGCGTTGAGGCATGCGCCACTCTGTCTACAGAAGACATTGTAGCGAGCGTCCTACCTCAGGAAGAAGATGAGGGGGAGGAAGAAGTATATCCCTTGTGGAGGAAGCACCAAGAACTTCAGCTAAACAAGCACTGATTTACTTGAGAAAAGTGAAGTTCTGCGCTGCCCAGCAGAGTATTGTACCGGAGAAGGTTAATGAGAGCTTGGACACAGTGACTCAATTCATGACCACTGCAGTCCTAAGTACACAAGTGCCGCAAAAGATGACTACACTTTTTTTTCAAAACATGCTAAATAAGCACAAATTCACGTCCAAATAACCAGAATTGCAAATGAAAGGGTTCACATTTCATTTCAACAACTGATGTTTTCGTTAGCGTCTGATAACAAGTTGCAACATAGCTATTTCAGTTCAGCGAACTTTCACTTTAACGAATCTTTTCCTGGGTGTAGTTTGCTGAAGTGAAGTTCTACTGTATCACGAACGATGCTTAGCCATACGAACACAATTATGTGCGTGTCAGGGCGTGCGCGTGTGTGTGGTCAGGGCTTAAATTCAGGTAAGACTCAAGGTGTCCGGGTCCCCTCACCAGCATTTAAGGAGCGCCTCCTCCCGCTCGCGTGGCGATCAAACAATACATTACATATCCATACTCCCTCGCGCGCACGCACACATAAACACACACACACACACGCACACACACGCACACACACGCACACACACACGCACGCAGACGCACGTACACACACACAAGCACACGCACGCAAACACACACGCACACAAACGTACATATACAAGCAGACCACGTAAAGTGTTCTTCCCTGTCTCCCATCCCTTGCTTTGAACAAAGGGTGGAGATTTCAAATATTCTGTGTTGCCCTATTTTACAAGCATATTATGATAACAAGTCAAGTACAGCACCAAATGTAGCAAATATAATAAATAATAATTTCCGCCGACGATAACCTATGCTTAGCCAGTGCGTTGTGATAGCTGATTGCAGGCAGCAGAGGCCCTGATACCGCACGCCGGCACAACGGGTCTTGTAGCATATGAATCGAGTATATCGGCCTACTTCCCCAACCACATTGGTGTCCCGTAGGTGAATGTATGTGTATCTTGCTAGGCCAGCGTTTTTTTCTCGATACCGTATTACAGTCGTCTAGAAAACTTCCGAAGCGTAGAAATAGCTAGGCAAAATTGCAGTAAATGCACTCTGTGGGAACTGAGTATAGCCATAGCTTCGCGCAGTAGCACGGTCGGTCAATTCTGCGGCTGCAGAAGGGCGATAACACGTTCTTTGCAAGCGGAACACGAAGCCAAGCATTCGAGCGAATCAGGCAGGCAGCATCGGCCGTACACGCTCCAGCTGAGATGCCACCAATCGAGTGTTTTGCTGGCTCGGACCTGAGTTGCGTGGATATAGCATCTCTTTTCCCCGCCTCTTGTTTGCCCTCTCATAACGTGGTTCCCAACAACACATTATATGCTTTCAGCTCTCTGGAACCAGCCGACAGCCATCGTGTCCAAACTGCGAAACAATTTTCTTTGTATACGTGCAGCAGTTCCCTGTTTAGTATTCCTATAGAAATGGCAGTCACCCCCACCTGTTGGAAATGGAATTTTTAGTTCTTATATATTCTAAATGTATATTTTTCTTTATCCAGAAGGTACGTCTCCTATTTACATAAAGGGTAGATACTGACACTTTCTTTCCATTTCACGTACCAGAAGTGTATTGATGGCAATTCCTTGAACGGGGAATGTCGCTGAAACAAAAATTTCGACAAACAGACTTGTCTTCATTGGTGCATCAACTGTGGTCGTTAGCACCGTGCTTATGTACGCCTTGATCACTGTCCTCCAGCTTCAAAAGCGGACGTGAAGACGAACAAGCTTGTGCGCAAAGAAGGGAAAGAAAATACAGTAGAGCAGCAGGGGGCTATTGGACATCTCCACTAGCCTCCCCCCCCCCCACCCCTCCCCCCGTTTTTTTCCCTGCCGTTTTAGAACGCAGCTCTTGTCGCAAAGCGGCAGTTCGCAAATGGCTGCAAATGGCCCCTTCGGTTGAAATGCGACTGCTTTGGCTCATTCGTTCGCTGCTCTACCTCTCATTCGAGCAATCATCTGAAGTCCTGTTCCTGCGGATGTGAATGATTTGAAGGGTCGCAAGTGCAGTCGAAATTCTTTCCCTCAACCAATCAGATTTGCAGGAACAGGACGCCAGCTTATTTTATCGGGCAATGGTAGTGCGACCAGAAGCGAATTCAATGCGGCGATGGGTATAGGTCACTCTCGCTGGTGGGAGCATCGCTCGCCTTGAGCCGCAAGTGTGAATGAACCTGAAGAAGCGTCTTCAAATATGCGTTGAAATGTTTTACTACAGACATTATGCAATAAACGCCTTCGAAAGAAAACACCGGTGTTGAAGGACCGCGCCGTACGCGAAGTGAAATGTAGACACTTGATTTCGGAGCAACAACTAAGACAGTATTTTTTGAACTCCTATGCTATAGGAGGTGACCGGCTGAACCCTTGCGTCTTTCATATGCGCTGCTTCACGTCAAAGATGGTTGCAGCAACAGGGCACCAGCTATTCAACGAAATCCAAAAAAAGAAAAAGGCGCACTCGCCGCACTCTGACAAATATGACTGTGACGCAAGAACGCTGTTGAAACGTCCTGAAATACTTCTCCGCCCCCATAATGGGACAGAGTTGAAAAGAGACGAAAGAAAAGAAAAAGGTACTCACTCTACAAAAAAGGCACTGCTGCTTTATATTCATAAAAGTATTTTGCAGAGTGCCCTTCGTATCTTTGCTTTTTGTGCGGCATTCCAGGAATGTGTTCAGCTCTGCGCAATTTATGGAGACTCCCAGTCATCGCCTCAATATGCTCAATGTGGCGGAGCCAACGGGACGGACGTTCCCATAGCTGCAAGGGCCATCAGATATAGAAAATACTTAAAAAAGAGAAAAGATGGGACTAAAAGATTCTTTCTAAGCGCCGACAACTTCAAAGCTGCGCCCGAAGTTTTCCTTCTTCTTTCCTTTCCTCGAGCACAACCCAAGGGAAATTCAATCTTGGCGCCACGTTGCCGTGAAAACAAGAGTGTGTTGTCCACGAGCGCCTTTATTACCGTCAGGCAGAAAACCAAAGGCAAATAGAATGATTACCACACTTGACTGCTGCACGGAGCTAAGAAATGGAAAATATCCCAAAACGAGCTATTAACTCGAATATCGGTATAAAAAACAAACATGACGGCGTATAACTCGCCTCGACATGCTCATCGCGAAATATCTTCGAAGAGAAATTGCAGTGTCGCCCAGAGTGAAAAGCGTTGACAGTCAGAGCTGCAGCATTATCACGCACAATGGCACTGAATGTATTTCACGCGCCATAGATCGCAGAAAACATTGGCAGCAGAGCGTGAACATCTCGCCATTTATTTTGTTTCCTTCTTTTCTTTCTCTGTCTCACTTCGCCCTGTTGTGATTCTTTCTCTTTCTTGAGTGAGTGATAGGGCGCTGGATTGAGATTGTCTTCTGCACAGTGGCGCGCTGTCTTTTGATTGGTCGCTCCCCTTAGCATCCGTCTCGCACACCCTAGTATTTGTGGGCACCGTTAGCGTTAGCCAGGAGACAAATTGAAGTACTAAATTACTATTGTTGGATGTCCTCCTTCAAACATTGAGATGTGCTTTGACATTTTCATTATGGCACGGTGGTTATTATTACCGAAACGCCAATACGACATTTATTCCGAGACAGAAAGAGAGAGATAAACTGAAGAAAAGGCAAGGAGGTTAACTAGAGTTTGTGCAGTTTACTACCCTACATGTGAAGAAAATAACGTATATATAGGTCTAAAAAAGAAACCGAAGTCATGAGAATACAGATGATCCATTATTCACAAGGCATAGTGCAGCATGGCGTCGTACAAGCACCCAAGTCAGTGGCCTTCAAGTATTTTAGAAAGGCTAGTGTGACACTCCTACAGCGAAAAAGCTAGCGCAGATAAAAAATTCGCCATCTCCCACTAAAGGGAACCATGTGGGGATGCGAAGAAGCGCATGGGTCGACTTAAAGTTCCGTTCATCACGGGCACCTTGCCCGATGTTAACGTGTCCTTGCAAGTAGAGCACACCATGAATTCACTGTAGTTGCTGTTGCTGTTACTCGTCCCGAACTCTTGTTGGAGCACGCCACGCAGGTTCATCGCGCGTCTGCAGAATCTCGTTCCCCGACGCCATCACGTGATTGCTGAGAGAGTGTAAGAGGGAGGGGCCACGACGTCTTACCCAGCCCCTTACACAGGCCCGAGCGCGCTAGCGCGTGCCAGCACACGTGGTTATGCCTGCGTTACGCGAAGCTAGGACAGCATAGGGAAGCCCGGACCCCTAAAGTGCTCTGCACGTATCATCATCAAGGCGGTCGAAGAACAAGACGAAGACTTTTCCTTGGCGCGAGCGCGCGCTCTGCACGTATCATAATCAAGGCGGTCGAAGAACAAGATGAGGAAGACTTCTCCTTGGCGCGAGCGCGCGCTCATTATGTTACAGATGGCTATGGTAGGTTTTAGAAAGCGGACGGTCACCAATGGAACTACGGACGAAGCCCAGCGCATAAGCTGCTTCGCATCTAAAAAATTCTGTGTCAATTGAACGTCGTCACCCAGAACGAAATATTCTCTCGAAATTCAGTCCACCCAGCATTTTCTATATCTGCTCTAGCTCTTTCGCTGTAGGACTGCAACACTAGCCTTTCAAAAATACTTGAGTGCTTGAAATACTTGACTTTAAGTATTTTTGAAAGGCTAGTGTGGCAGTCCTACTGCAAAAAAAAAAAGATAGCGCATACAGATAGAAAATTCTGTGTGACTTGAATGTCGTCGCCCTGAATGAAATATTCTGTTGACGATGAATACGTAACGTTTTGCATGTTCAGTTGTTCATGCTGACCGATTTTCCAGAAATAACCTTAACAAAAGTACATGTACCATTGTGATTGCGAAATTCTTTCGTGGACGCCGTCAAAATTCAATTCGCGTTGTGAACGCGGCAGCGAGGATGTCACACATATTGTGGTTGGCTTCGCTTTAGATTGTCGTCGACTGCGCTCGCTATTACGCAGTCTGTCAAAATTTATTGGCACGCTGAGGGAGACTCACCTTTTTTGTTGTTAGTGTGTAGTTCTGCATTGAAGATCGAGCTCCTATTCATAGTTAATGCAGAAAGTTCGGCTAGTTGGTATCGAACATGATAGGTCATGATTACTAGCGACAAAGGGGACGGGGACGAGAAGAATAAACGCGGGACCACACTAGACCACGGACCATGAACCTATTTCGCTAGTAATAATGACCTATTATTCTCTTCATATATCGCGCATCACGGAAGTCCATCAAGATACCTCTCCGCATTTTGCTGCCCCGACAATGAAAGCTCGGATCTACGTGACCGCTCCACGCAAAATATTCTAGCACTACAAACTCAATACACGAAGAAGCGCATGAGAAATGTCACGTTTGGCGGCTAAAGCGCGCTGCAAACCAGACACTCGTATGAGCGGGAGCAGGCATTCTGATCACAGGCGTGCGCACGAGGTATGCAGCCTTCCCCCCCCCCCCCCCCCCCATCATCGCCTGAGGGTGGGGGGGGGGGCAAGTCAGTCCTATATCTTTACCCAGGCGTACCCGCCCCGTCACAGTTTAATATGCTGGGTTGTGACCATGCAGGTTTTCGATAATGCCGGCGGAGGACCCCTGATTTTGCATCCTAAGCAGCTGTTTAAGGCAAGCCGCCTTGAGCAGTACGTCATGGCGTCATTTTTAACATCATTTTTGCATTCATTACGAAGCTCGTTTCCGTTAGGACATGTCCGAAGTTGGGAGGGGGAGAGGGGGTGGCGGCAGTGAAACTTTTCCCCTCCTAATGGAGAACCCTGCTCACGCCTATGACATAGGCGTAGGCACGAGGTCGGGGGAAGGGTGGTGGCCCTCCTCCCCCCCCCCCTCATCATGTGAAGGAGGGTGCCAATCCTGCCCCATACCATTACTCGGTCCGACCTTTCACGCCGTTTTTAATGCACAGGGTTATGCTTAAGCATGCTTTTTGACGATAGTGGCGACCGAGGACCTCTGATGTTGCATATTCAAACAACTGTTCACTTCCCACCTTCACACGCGGAAAGTCGGGGACCAATCGCAGGCCGTTGTGAGAAGCACGTGATCGCGTCATTTTCATTTTTGCGTCCATGGTGGAGCTTGTTTTCTTTCGGACACGACTAACGGGCCTGGGCGGGGGGAAGAGGGGTGCGTTGAAACTTGCCCCCCCCCCCCCCACTTAGGCAGAACCCTACGCTCGCCTACGTGTATGCATATTTAGCCGTACAAAAATTACGACGCACACAAAGTTTCGTGTCTTTTCTGCATGCATGCCATCGCCCACGATCATTACCGACAAGTGTGCGAAATGCGGCGAACGCCGACATTGTCGCCGACCACGTCGATTGCTATAGCGACGATACATGAAACATTTTCTCTCTTGAAGTTGCTTCGTCCCGCCCATAGATATTCGCTGCAGACACCGGACCAAAGGACGCGCGTCGTTGTTACTTTATCTGGTCGAACGCGCCTCACAAGCAAGCCGAGAAGTGTCCTCACCCAAAGAGTATCTTACAACGTCGTCCGAACGAAATAGACGGAGTATGCTTGAGCTTTAAAAGTTGAGACGTGTAGGTCACGGTATTTACATAGTGGTGTTGGTGAGTGAGTCGACTATAGACTCCTTTTTGCGAAGAAAATGCATTATCAGTAGACAAAAACTATTGTCCGCTTGAATGCCCTTCTGCATAGAGATAGCTGCTCATAGGGATAGTACGATAAACAACCATCGCAGCGGATGAATTTCATGGTAGATTTTGCTCAAGGTCTGCAGTATTGCTGAAAGCATAAAAAAGTTTAGTAAAATGTAGGTTTGTTACCTGAGCGAATAGGCGGGCCGCGAGATTAAGCATGCGGACTCTTTTCTGGAAGTATTCGTTATCATTTCAAAGCGCTTATTTGTTTTAAGCCTTTATCATTGTATGTCGCTTTCATAGCGCAATAAATAGCAATTTCAAGTTGTCGATCATTTATATCCTCCTGAGTCCCGGGTTAAAGTTAGGTGCACGAATTTTTTTCAGAAAGTTTAGTATAGCTCGAATAGACCACGTAGGCAAAAAGTGCTAAACCTTAGCTTAGTAAAAGTTGGGGTTTGTATGTGGTGCATTGTAGAATATTTTGGACATCAGGACTTGAATTGGTCCTGATGTCCGATATATTGGAGCTCAGGACCAAATAACAAGGCGAAAATAACGTACTTAAAAGGTATTTTAAAAATGATATGGTACTTAAGAATGATAAGCAAGCAAACTTCAGAGATAAAAGTCAAATTACGTAGTTTGACGAGAGCGGCCGTACAACACGCCACTGCTGACCGCTGCCATTTTGGACTAGTATTCCAGGCGCGCCGCTTCATTGATTTTGCCCACACTTGACAGAGGGCGCTGGTAGACGTTGAAAAAATTAAAATAATAGTTTTCAACGGCAAATAGTGGGTTCTGGGGTTGGAGCAGACGACAACGAGTTGTCAAATATATTGGACAATTCCCCATAGCGGGGACTCAAGAGGATATAAAAAATTACACCATCTCGCGCTAAAGGGGACCATGAGGCGATGCGAAGCCGGAGCACTTGCACGATCGCGTTCCGTTGGCGTTCGTTGGGCATGCTACCGACCTCGCGTCGTGGAACGCGAAGAGGGACGCTACGCGCGTCGTATCTTCCATCTAGCCTGGCCGTTAATTCTCACAGGGCGAGCGGGGAACGCAGTCGACAGGCGGGCGAGAGGGGGGCAGCGTAGGAGAGGAGGGAGAAGGGGAGGGGCCGCGCATGCGCTCGAGCTCATCGCGGCGTTGCGCAGGAGAGAATTTCGGCATGTCTAGCCCGCGTTCCAGAGGAAGAGTGGAAAGGGGGAGGGGAGAGGGGGAGGGGAGAGGGGAGGGGAGAGGGAAAGTGGAAGAGGGAAAGTGGAGAGGGGGAGGGGTGAGGAGTATGGGAGAGGGAAAGTGGAGAGGGGAAGGGGAGAGGGAGAGTGGAGAGGGGAAGGGGTGAGGATGAGTGGAGAGGAGGTGTGTGGAGAGGGTATGCGCATGCGCAGTAAGGGTGGTCACGCCGCACACCACCACCACCGGATTGAGCTCCGCCTTAAGATACTTCGCATCTAAAGATTGACACATCATCTCCCCCCTACGGGCAATCATTGTGGGATGCGAAAGCATCGCGGGGGTGCGCATCGAGTTTCTGTTTCTCTTATGTGACTTATGAGACGCTGGTTGTCGAGGCGTTTGAATTACCGCTTGCCGACGCTGACGTTTACGTCCTCTGGTCCGCGGCGGTGGCGCTGCCGCTGCAACTAGCGCCGACGTTGACATTGTTCATGGCGTTTCGCGCACCGTTGCACAGAGACACAATGACGGAAGCTCAGCTAAGGCGCGCTTTCGCAGCCTCACAGCTTCGAGATTCGCTTGCCGGCGTTGCCGTTTACGTTCAGCTTCGCGAGCGTCCGTAGCGCCGTGCGAAACAGTGCAACGGGAGCGAGCGCGCGCCGCATTATATACGAGCGCACAGCTGTGGCGGAGAGAGAGAAACGGGAGAGAAGAAACGAAGCGAAGGCAGCGCTCACGCCATATTCTCCATCCTCCTCGCGCATAAGCTTCTCGGCCGTTGAATGATGATGAGTGGGCAAAAATCTGGGGATCGTTCGGTCACTGTGAATCTCCCGTTTGTCGTTTTTGCCGTTTTGCTGCCGCTTCACGCGCCCTCACCTCCGGAGTAGCAGTTTGTCGTCGGCGTTCCCGTTGAGCCGCTGCATGCCGCGCCTTACGTTAGTTTTCATCCATGGCAGAAAGAGAATTAGTGGTCTGGAAGACGCTTACATACGCATTTGCACCGCAGCGTCCTCTCGTGTATTTAAAGTGACATAAAGAGTCGATGACAAAGCTCGGTCCTAAGGTCCATAATGTGTACGTTCAAATCGCCGACTAGTTAGTACAAAGGGTTTCAGCTTGCAGGTGTCTTATATTGTTTTGTAAAAATCACGATTGTTGTTCGTCTATTGTGAACGTTTTTTTATTCACATGCACACATACGTTAAGGTTTTATAACCACCATGACAGCTGACAGTGAGCGTCGACGACAAAGCTAGGTCCTAAGGTCTATAATTTCTACGTTTAAATCTCCGACTAGCATAAAGAGTTTGTGCTTATAGGTGTTTTATATTCTGTAACAATTATGATACGCCCTTGTGCACCGCAGTGCCCCTAGCGGATTCCATGCAAAACTGAGACACGCCGCCGCCTCGCCGGACACGGGACATGTCTCGACCCTAAGGTGCTTCGCCCCTAAAATCATTGAAAGGTGAACAGCCGCCCAAATCTTGAGCTAGTGTGCGCGCGAGCGGTGTCTTTTCTGTGCGTCAGCGCCGTATGACGGTGCCAAGTTGCAAACAGGGCGAGGGTAAGCGCGTGCCCACAAAGCGCGTACAGCTGGGTCCATCGACCCCATGTTATCGAAGTTCACACGGACAGCGTGAGT
The DNA here is from genome assembly GCF_013339695.2 of Rhipicephalus sanguineus. Lineage (NCBI taxonomy): Eukaryota > Metazoa > Arthropoda > Arachnida > Ixodida > Ixodidae > Rhipicephalus > Rhipicephalus sanguineus. The sequence continues at coordinate 109,595,362 of NC_051181.1, forward strand.
AGGCGAAGGGTTTTGCTCGTGTCTTATCTTCCTGAAATGGGCGTTGCAGCAAGCAATATCTCGTCCGTTTGCGCTCAATCTGTTCCAGAATGAACCAACGCGCCCAACAAAGCATTTTATTATGCTCTACATATGCTGCCAACCTGGTACACACAAGAAAGTGAGGTCACGTGCGAACGAAAAGCCTTACAGCGTCCCCTATGCATCCGCCTCAGTCGACTCGAAGGTGAATGTCATCTTCATGTTTTTGTAGCGTTAGCTACCCTTGCCTAGCCGGAGCCGATTTCACGTGGAGGGTCATGAGCCGTGCTGCGCATGCGCAAGGATCAGTGATGTCACACAGCTAGGTCACCGGAGCTGGCATCTCACGCGCTCTTCGACACCGCCGCGCGCGACTCGCTGCTGCTGGTCTGCGCATTCGAGAGGAGTGACGTCGTAGCCATGGCAGACACACTGGCGCTGGCGCGCGCGCAGCTATTCGCCTTCGCTGTGCAGTCGCCGTCTGACACTGCGCTGGAGCCGCTTGATAGCGCCTCTGACTGGCGTTTGCAGGTGGGTAACGCCATGGAGAAGGAGAGCGCAAATGCTGCTCGACAGCGCAGAAGAGCCGAGAAGCTTATCTCATTGGATCCCGAAGTAGTTGCCTGGCAATTAGCGGTTCAGCGTACGAAGAATGAACAGAAGAAGGCTAATAATCCTAGAAAATCTGGAAAGCTAAGAATAATCAGCTGAACCTTTGCTAACGCTACGTATATCCTGGCATAGCCGAGCTAAGCCACTGCAAATATTTCTTCTAATTCGATGTATTGAAGCCCCCTCAGAAAGCTTTCTGCAACTAACGTGGTTATAGTGTACTAGCATAATTTCCTAGTGACGCGTCCAGGAGGCTGGGACAATAGGCCGGTTCATGGCCTCCGAGATTAGCCGGCGGCGCGCCGCCGGCTAATCTCGGAGGCCATGGCCGGTTGAAGCAAACGCCAGTAGACGACACTGGTGGCGTTGCTGCGCTTTTTTCTCGTCGCGGTGCCAGTTCGCGCCGGTTTGGGCCGGTTCAGACGCGCTTTGCAGCTGCTTCCCTCATGCGCGTCCCCTGCGACGCTACGTTCAACGTTCTTGCGAAAAAAAAAAATGGTAGATGACTTTTTTTTCTCCGGACGCTTACATGTGGGATGCTTCCATGTAGTACGTCTCATTGCACGCCGTAAAATGAGGTAAGGAAACGCCGGAATAATCTTGTTTAGCTGCGTTTCTGTAACCGAGAATAAATCAAGAAAAGTTTACCACCATCAATATGCGTCCGTCGAGGCCGTTATTTCATCGTACGCCTTCTGGCATAGCAACGCAGCGTAGACGTTGCTGAGCACTTTTGTGTAGTTTGCGATGAGCATGCGATTTAAATGTTGTGCTAGATGTTGCGCAATAGAAGAAAAACATGCAGAGTTACTCATATGATGAGTTTGTGCAAATGGATGATAAAAAAATGCGAATAGATACTGCTGCAGGCGATGTCCCGAACTGCAATGAATCCGCCGGTCTGCGGCATTTACGCTAGCAGACGACGTTGTCGATACTAGTATGTTGCTGTGGTTTTCACAAAATTTCTTTACACTATACTATAGTAAATGCAGCCTTTTTGCGCAGCAATCAAAGAGTCCGGTGCTTAAGGAACGCCTACAAACGCGGAGAAGGAGAGCGTTAAACGCAGCGGGGGAGAGAGCGACCGGTCAACTAGAAAAAGGCGCAGTGGCGGCGCCTGGTGGCGTCTACACAAACGGGCACGCGCGCTCCTTCTCAGACGCGTCACTAGGAAATTATTCTAGTACACTATAAACGTGGCTTTGCAGTGCCTCCAGAATCGGAGGCATTGTATGCTTTCTGCACCTCACCTTGTTTTGCACTGCCTCCGGGATCGGCCCACATTCAACTAAGCACTGATGTCAGGTGTCGCCATGTGACGTCACAGAGACGTCATAATGACCCAAGAGAAGTGAGAACTTCATTTGGTCTCTCTCTGCAGTTAACGTTAAAGAAGAAAGAAAGTGCGGCCAGTAAAAGATCACCACTAAAATTTACGATGACCTCACGTCGCTGTACAGCTTCTCGATATAATGTTGGCCGTCGACCATCCGCTCGACTTTTCAGTTCCTCTTGCGCACAGCCTGCCTAACGGCTGTCGCATTCGTTTTTCACTTCGACGCTTCAGTTGGGAAAGATTGTTCGCGACCTTTTTATTTCAATGTTTCGTTAAATCAGCAAAAATGGGCCTCTTTTCTGAAGCTATGTACAATGTGTCGACCAATGCATCTTTTGGTTTTTCCCTTGTGCTTGTTTACATTTCGCCTTCCTATTTGCCTGTTTTGCGCATGCTGGTATAGCTCCAAAGTATCGCACTATAGTGGAACGTGGACACAGTGAATTTTGATAAAGCGAACGACAGTTTATATCGAACACGTGAAACTGACTGTATACGGTACTCATGCAGAAGTATCTCCTTCATAGCCGACACGTCGATCTCTATACAGGCAATCTTCTCGGGACAATGTGGCGACACGCGACTCTTCAGGACGTACTTTCAATTAAAAAAGCTCGTTCAAGGTGATCAGATCAACTTGGTTTCTTCTGCTTACCGGTCGTACATCAAACTTCATTTACTGTATGGATGTGTTTGTTAGAACCGCGAACCTAAGTCATGCGCAGGCCAAAAGTTCCGTCTTGTGCTGCGCAGGAGCGGTTTAAAGAGAAAGAACAGCAAATTATTTGTTTATCATTTTTCACCTCCTCAATGCTTCGTGCCTTCCGCGCAGTTCTACGGATCTTGAAAGAATTGTGGGCCACCCAACTATTCGTCTCTCGGATTCAGTTCCGGACGGGGCCGTTTTTCTTCCTTAAGCTCGCTGCTTCAACAACGGCATTCCTTCTGCGACCCTTAGTTTGTGCTTGTGGCTTGTCCTCGCCCCCCTCTCCCCTTTCACCTATGTCTTTACTTGTTAAACTGGCTGATTGGGCGAGTTGGTGATTCATGATACTTGAAATACGAAAAATATCATGTCTTTACTGAAGAAAAAATCAAGAAAAACGCGTGATAGAGTATCCAACGCTTGCGAGAAAAGAGAAATCGCAACGGCGGGAGAAGATTGTGAAGTGGTAAAAATACTGAATTTCTCACGCCCTGCTTTCTCAGTGGTCGCATTTTTTTTTTAATGAGACACGGCAAGCGTTGTCTGTACAAGGTTGAAATATTTTATAGATGTTTTTTTCGTGAGAATCTGTAGTGACAGCCCCAGTATTTTCCTTTTAAATCTTATATATAAAAAATTTACTGCGTAGAGTTCGTTACAGCCGGCTATCTCTCAAAATCCCAATTTCGTTACTCCGACAAAAAAAATAATATTAATGAGTGAAGTTATAGTTCATCCATATTACCACGAGAGTGTTTTATGCCTGGGTGCACCACGGCTCCACTGACGCATTTCCGTCACGGATATGACGTTGTAAAATATAAAGACTAACATATGGCAAAGAAGAAAACTAGAAGAAAAAAAAACGCCAGGCCTGCGCGGAAAGCGCAGCACAGTCACAGCGAAAGCTGAAAGAGCGGCATTTCTAGAGCCCGTTATAAACTCTCCTGTGGCTACTAATACAGGTACATTAGCAACGTACCCACTACGCCACAAAGCGTAATTTTTGGGAAGTTGGGAAGCACCCAGCACGACATTATTCGTTGTTCTGCGGAGAAGCGAGGTACCATATGCAAGCGATTATGTGCAGTTTGTTGATGCGGCGGTTGATGACGATGACTAATTATGGTTGCGCCCTTTGTAATGGGTTGGAAGCTTTAAACGACCCGCTAGTTACGTAATACATATTGTGTGACGCCCGGTCGTTGTTTAACTGTCCCACCACGCTTTATAACACACTTTAACCGGAGAAACGTAGAGCGAGAGAGAGAGAGAATTGACTTTATTGAGACCCTGAGGAAATGGATCATGGGAGCCTTATGGGCTTCCTTGGCAACCAACAGAAGTGCACTTGCGAGGAACCCACTACGCTATAAATCATTGTAATTTTTGAGAAGTAGGGCAGTAGGCACTGTGCCATTTTTGGTCATTCTACAGACAGCCGTGGTACCTGCTAAACGCATGTAAGGCATTATGCGCACTTTGTTGATGCTGTGCGTGATGACAATGAAGAATTATGGCAGAGCTCTTTGTAATGGGTTGGAAGCATTCAACAACCTACTCGTTGCGCAATTCGCATTGTGTGAGGCCTGGTTACAGAATTCGCGTTGTGCGACGCTTGGTGCTTATTCTACTCTTTTACCACGCTATATTGCATATGCTAATGTGGTTCCTTCCCGACATGAAGCCTGTATAGGACCTTTTTGCAAAGCAGTTTCAAGCACCGGCATGGCTCAGAGGTTGAATACTGGGCTCCCACGCAGAGGGCCCAGGTTCGAACCTCGTTCCATCCTGGAATTTTTTTCTCATTTAGTTTTTTTTCTTATTTCGAGCGATACTGGTTACGGACACCGGCGGCGGCGGCGGCAGCGGCGGCGGCGGCGGCGGCGGCGGCGGACAACTACGGCACCAAAAACGGCCGGTGAAATGATCTCATAACAGCTTTCGCTGTAAAAGTTCCGTCACCGGGAATCGAACTTACGACCCCTCGATCGCCAGCGCGCAGCGACTCCGCCACAGACGGCCCGTTCTTCATTGTATTGACGGCGTGCTATTTACACACACCATTTGCCGGTGGCGCTACTCAGAGATCGGTGGTACATCAGTGTGTTTTCGTTATCACTAGCGAGTTGGTGCGAAGGGCTCGAAGGGCGCGCTTTAAAGGTCGTCGCCCCACGCGTTGAGATGAACGCGCGCCTCTACAGGGAGGCGTCGCTCATGCGCGCGCATTTGTCTTGTAAGTCTTGCGCTCTCACCGCAAGTTTGCATAGAAGTTACAGAGAGTACGAAGGTCACTTCGCTCACTGCAGCGGCCGCTTTTGCGAATGGAGCGCGCTGCTCACAAACAAATAAGTTACAACTGTGACAGTTCGCGCTCATTCTATGGTACCCGTGTGATAACACGTGATGTAACTTTCTACGTACTGTACTTACGGTATGTTTCTGCTTTGCTGCCAGGGTGGCACGACCAAGTCAGGCATTTACTTAGCCTTTAGTCGTGTCCCCCAAGGCAATCTTGTTCAATTTTGACTTGAATAAAGCAAACCAAGCCCAACCAAACCAAATGCTGTGTATATTTGTGCGTTCGTTTCGTGCGTCCTCCTTTGTATTTGACCAGCGCGCTTTAACTGTCGAGCTGTGACAGCTGTTAGTGCGCGCTCATCCTGTGTATGTTTGTTCCGTGGGTCCTTTCTGCTTGAGCAGCGCGTTGCAAGTTTCGAGCTGCTGCCGTTCTTCGCATGACATTACTGCTTGTTGCTATAGCATTCATTCCTTCACCCTCGGGGGAAAACAATGCGCAACAAGCGCACAACTACCTCTGTGAAGACACGTTTTACTTTCGTGTTATACCGATTCCTATGACAGAGGGATCAGCCATGTTTTTTTCATAGAGATCGGTGCAGCACGAAATAATAATTAACATATCTGGAGTTTTACGTGCCAAAACCACGATATGATTATGAGGCACGCCGTAGTGGAGGGCTCCGGAAATTTTGACCATCTGGTCTTCTTTAACGTGCACTGACATCGCACAGTACACGGGACTCTAGCATTTCGCCACCATCCAAATGCGACTGCCACGGCCGGGATCGAACCCACGGCTTTCGGGTCAGGAGCCGAGCACCGCAACCACTACACCGTGGCGGATGGTATAGCATGAAAGTGAAGCGTTAAGAGGAAATTCAAGAAAAAAAATATCATCCAGAACTCTGCACACACAAACACAAACATGTATCGCCACCGCGAAGAGGATGTTTTTACGGGTACCATCATGGAAAGCAGGGTCACCCAATCAAACATACCTGAAGCAGTCCACATATTCGTGCTTGTATATACATGAAATCATCCGCATTTTGCTCAGGCAGCTCAGTGAACAAACACGGCCATGACATCAATACGTTGCAAATGAAGCCCATTGTAAGATATCACGATACGGTCGGTGTGGCCATCAAATCCAATCGAAGTCAAGGGGAAGGTGGAGGCATACGTTGTTCATCGACTTGTCTTCACAGTTGCGTCACTGGGGCATCTTTAATGTGTGTTGTACTCGCCAATATATTTTTTTTCTAGGTTTTCATTTGTGATTTCCTCTGTAACTCCAGCCTGTACACACAACTGCAGGCAGTGGAAAGTGCTGGCGAAGTGACAGTCAGACACCGCCTGAGCGTGACCTTCCCATGAATGATCTAATTTCACTAAATAATAAAGTCGTATCTCTCTCTCGCTCTCTGTGTCTCTCTCAACGTAAAGAAGATAAAGAACTTGCAATTAGCTCCCTACTTTAGTTTCAGTGTAAGTAGTACTGGTGGTGTGACAAGACTCAAGGTGCGTCTGTCTCAACAACGTCATTGTAAATAGAGAAAATAGTAAACTAACGCTGCGTAAGCAGGTTAAGATGCTGATACAATTATTTGAC